>NW_024582677.1:655696-669059 GCF_018398535.1 Haplochromis burtoni
TTTTTACACATACAAATCTTTTTTACGCACACACAAATTCTTTTTACACATACAAATCTTTTTTACACATACAAATCTTTTTTACACATACAAATCTTTTTTACAAGTACAAAATATTTATGACCACATTTTGAGCCCATACAGGTCTTGCACGGGTAAGACACTCATTAGGTCACTGCATCACACTTTTGTTCAGACCATTTTACTTCAACAGCTGAGTCAGCAAACACACAGAGAGGAATGGCTACAGCCATGCTGCAGATGTGAGTCACTACGGATGAAAAGCCACACCTGTGATTTCAGATGTGGAAATGCGTGCAAAATTACGTACACCAACAGAAACACATCTAACTGCAATTTGTTTTTTAACCATTAAAAATGGAAAAACTTGCTTTGTGTATACAAATCACAAAAACTTCCATGAGACTGTCTTGAATAAATGCATGACAAAAAACATTAATTTGAGGTGACCAAATAAATAAGACAATTAAGACGAGGACAGAGAAGATGATATAGTGAGTTTTTACCAAAAAAACGTTTTTAAAAAATGTGTCAAAGAAAGAGAAATAACAGTGGAACACTCTTCCTACTCCTAACTAATCAGCCGGGACTGTGATAGCAATGGAGGACACATGCCTATGATTGAGTCTTGCTGAATAACAAAGAATCCGTGTCTTTGTGATTCTGACTTATCTGGCTGCCTGATGAAAATTACCCCTCATACTGGACTCATATTTTAATCAGATATAACCCGAGCCAGACAAATGTGTGATTCCACCTCCCTGCTCATCCTTTCTTTTTATCCTCCATCCCCTCCATCCTGCAGACTGAATTAAGCTCTCTTGTGTCACTCAGCACCCTTCATCTTTTCAGCCAGCCTGGATGAAAAGTCATTTGCTCTCCCTAAAACCATCAAGGTCACTCTCTCTTTCCCTGTCATGTCAGATCCTAATCCTCAGCAACTCTTAGGTGAGCCGAGTCTCAGAAAGTGGATTCACTTTCAGCTCGTGTTCTCCATGATCCTATCTGCCGCTCTTCACCCTTTTTCTTGACATTTCCCTTCAAATGAACATGTTAGAGTTCAACAGCTGTTTTATTTGTTTTAACATTTTTGCACTTAACAAATGTCATATGTGTCAGGGGAAAACCTTAAGAGTGCTTAAAAAGCAGTTGTATAAAATAACTTAGGATTTATTGTCAATGAAGAGTCGCAGAATTTTTGGTGAATTGTGTTAGCCTTATGGCTTTAGATTAAAAGATCTTACAAAACCTTTAATTTGGTGTACCCTGACGACAAAAAACTGGATAACCAGTTTGATCAATCTTGCCTTCATGAAACTGAATGATTACACAAAAGAAAGAAAGAATACCTCATCACATATTGTGTAAAAATTACTGCTCTGAAAATACATTCAAGAAACAAAAGTAAACAAACCTGGGCTCACCCATATGGAAAAGATATATATAAATCTTATAAAGTTTGTATCTGTCTTGTGTGAAACAAGTATGAAAAGCATATAAGTGTGAAAACAGATATAAGATCCATTGAAAAATTATATAATGAAACTTGTATGTTTTGGATACTTACTAAAACAATATATGAAAGTAATGAGAAAGTGGCCACTTTCATGAGCAAATCATATAAGTTTTTACTATTTCTTTTCCATATGGGCATGGGGAAAAAAGATATTTAGGAGGATTTTGAGATACAACGTGTCTTAGTCCTCATCACCACTCCAGGCTCTGGTTGTGTATCTAATCCTCTAAAGTAGTTACAAACCCATCATTTGTCAGTCAACAGACTCATTAATCAGAAATTACTCTCACATTCTTTGTCCTGTGGTCTCAAAAGACCACAGGACAAAGCATAAAATTATCGAAGAATCCTGCTGTCTTTGTATCCATTCATTTTGCCTGTCACCACTGCATGTCACTGAATTTCATTAACATTCCTTGGTTCTTGATCATCGTGTGCAGTGAACTTATGATCTTGTTGCCTTTGAAATAATTGTTTCAAAGATGGGGATCAGGTCTGTAAACACTTGTAATGTATTGCCATCTATAAGGTAAATTTATATGTCAAGGTGACAATAAGAAAAATCAGATTCTTTTATGAATCTGTTGCTATCGAGACAGAAATTCACATTAAATAGAATTCCCATTCACTACTCTTGTAAAGTTCCTTCACAAACAGGGACATAGTTTCTGCAGGACAGCATAAAATGGCAACTTTGGCATCTCCTCTCATATAGGAAATACTATCAGAATGCAACCAGTTGAGTCAGTTCTGTATTGCAAAGATTGCAATTAGACTTTTCCCTTAAATCTCTAAATTTAAAAAAAAAGAGGTCATATTGTCATAAAACCGAGCGGTTTGCCTGAAATGCAGACTCACCAGGAAACTATTTATAGAGATTTTATTTAATATAATATAATATAATATTTATTTAAAATAATCAACTGGTTCTGGAGAGGGGATCCTAAGGGCAGGATCACAGAGGGGAGAGTGGCAACGAGGAACAGAGGAATGAGGATGGGTCTGCAAGAAGATGGAGAAGCATTTTTTGTCATGAGGTAAGGAGCTGGTAACAGAAAGGAGTTTGCTGGTGAGTTTTTTCTTCATACTTGCAGGGCTCTGAGGAGGGGAGGTCTGTGGAAGTGTTCAGAGGTAGTTGAGCAGCCAGATTATCCGGGATGCAGTGGCAGGCAGGAGAGCAGGCAAGCAGGCAAGGAAGGCAGCCAGAGATTCCCAGAGCAGAGGAAAGGAAGTTCACTCCCGGCAAGTCCAAATTATGGAAGTGACACCCTCTGTACACAGGGAGAATAAGGTTACATGACGAAAAGTCAACTACCACAGTTATACAAGTGAGCTGTCCAGTTACTGCTGGAAGGCACATAACAAGCTGGCAAGGAATGGCAGACTGCTCCGGGTTTAAAAAGCCCTCCTGCTGATTGCACGTAGACAAGGCCCAGGTGAGACGTGGGAAGCTCCACGCCAAAGGGGTGGACAGCCACAATTGGAAAAACCCCAAACAATCCAACTGACCATGAAACATATAAGGTAGTGAGGGTTAAACCGTGAATTATATCAGGACTGTCAAAATCTCAAGTTTGTCACATAGATCTTCTGGGATCTGAACACCAGATTACTCTTAGCATGTTTAAAAAAAAAACAAAAAAACAAGCACATCACAAATATGTTCAAGTCCTTTAATTACAGACTAATTAATCAGCTACAAAAGTTAAAAAGTTGCTGCTTAATGCTGTTTCCCTGTGTTGCTCACATTAGAAGAGAATTTGAATTGAATGCGAATTTGTATGGAGTATCTGTATAAGTAACATAACCAGCGTTGTTGTCAAGGTCACAGTTCCTAATCCTCAGCAACTCTTAGTTGAGACAAGTCTCACAAAGTGGATCCACTATCAGCATGTGTTCTCCGTGATCCTTATCTGCAACTCTTTGCCCTTTTCGTTGGCATTTCCTGTGAAATGAACATCTTAAACCTCACTTGCAATAAAATTGTATGCATTTAAAGCACACTGAGAATACTTTCTATTTAACACAGACCACACTGGATTATCATTGCCTTCTAAGCCTACTATCATGTAGATGAAGGCACTTTCCGGACATAGCTGTGAGACTGGTCACATTTAATTCTATTTAAATCCATTTAATCTAACATAAGGAACCCTATAATATCATCAACTACAAAAAAAAACTTTCTTCCTTCCTGACACCACATGTCCTCATTACTGCATCTTATACATCTTTATATTCAAAATATTGTTTTTATACTTCGCAAAACAATGGTGACTTACAATATCAGGTCCAATTAATCCCAAATAGCAAAGAGAAATTAAAGATATCAAAAAACAAAACAAGTTCAGGGCCCTATACTACAAAGCTTGTTCAGGATACCAGGATATCTTTCCATTATCTGGATTCCCTTACCCTAATTGTCAGTCAGGATAAATGAAACTGGTCATTAACTGGCTATTTAACCCAGGTATTCAATTGCGCATTTACACAAAAGCAGTGGCATTGGCAGCATTTGACCATTTCATTTCATGGATCTTATGACTCTTCCACTGAAAATTATCCCTGTGACATCTACAACAAAAACATAAAATGGTCATTAAAAGTCAATAAAGAACATGAACTATACTAATAAAATTCGACACTGTCAGAAGGACAAGACATGATCAGTAATCTGGTGATTTAGCACACAGAGCCGTAAAATAAACATTTAAATTCTAGTTAAGTATTTTAATCACTGAGTGTGCTCTCTGTGCTGCTATTTATTTCTAAGGTGTTCTTTAAACATTAAAGCTTATTGCGTCAAATAAAAGAGACGTGGGAATCATTGCAGTTTGTCGCAGTTTAAAGTGAAAGTATTTTGATTGGTTGAGCAGATAGCCTTGGTGTCTTCTGTAGCTGCAATTCAAGAATCAAGCATGACATTTACTGCATATTAAAATTTTGCATTGCTGTGGTGTCAGATCCCAGGTAAATATGCATATGATATGATAATAAACAGTTTTGCCAAATTTTCTTCAAGGTGACAAGGTGTAGGTTTTTCAAGGTGCAGCTTGGAAGAGGTTCATTGGTATTGTTTTCACAAGTCATGAAAATTGAACTGTGTTGTACAATTTAAGATTTGTTGGAGTTGTTATGTGATTGTGGTTGTCCTATGGGTGTTCAACCATGTTGGGGAACCAAGGTTGCTGCATTTATTAAAGAAGCTGCCTGGTTCAAATGTATGTTGCATTGATGTGCTTAAGTTTTGTTGTGCCATAACTTACAGAACTGCAGTTACGAGTTTTTGGAACAAATTCAATAACCTCAGTGTTTATTGATCCCCTCTTGTCTGGTGAGCAAAGCAGACTTACTGTATTTCAAACTTCTCTCAAGTTTGTTTTATCCTGAGCACAAGGTTGTTTATTTTTGCCTCAATGTTAAGTTCCCACTCTTCATTACAGGGTGGGCCATTTATATGGAAACACCGTAATAAAATGGGAATGGTTGGTGATATTAAAGTCCTGTTTGTGGCACATTAGTATATGTGAGGGGGCAAACTCCTCAAGATGGGTGGTGACCATGGTGGCCATTTAGAAGTCGGCCATCTTGGATACAACTTTTGTTTTTTCAATAGGAAGAGGGCCATGTGACACATCAAACTTATTGGTAATGTCACAAGAAAAACAATGGTGTGCTTGGTTTCAACGTGAAAAATAATTGTATGTAGATACATTTCTGGAAGGCATTATTCCAGAGTTTAAACAGCAGTATATTTCTATAGTTTTATTTGTTGTCAGTAGGTATAAATAATTTTAGGGGTGACATTGTTGCTCTTATTGATTTTACAGTGACCCACTTTATCTGTTTCTGAAGCTCAGACAATTGCAGAGTCATCTATAACATGTATTGTTAGACAATAATAATAAATAATTATTTACATTTTTCATTAATTTAACTATATGAATATGGAGATTGATACTGATTCATATTCTGGGTAGCATGTACATAATGAAAGTGCTTATGTGTGTCTTTGTGACAGCACATGCCAGCTCTAAAAAGCTACAGGTGATGCAAAATCTGGATTTACCTACCATGATCATTATCCCTTGATATGTCAACCAGTCACTATTTCCACAGCATTAATCACATCAGAGAAATCCCTGTTCTCTAGGAGATTAATTTTAAAAATTGACTTTACTGTTTGCATTTTGCTCTTAATATTCCAAATGGAAAAAGAAAGGTGTACATGAATTCAGTGAGTGAATTGTGCATATTTTTATCTCTCAGGTCACGGCTATCAGTCTGAAAGCAGCAGTTTAAGGCGTTTCTACGTTCAGGACGAACATGTGCCTTTGTGTTTCTGATGGAAACTGCTTTTAGTGGTGCCAGCTGACATTTGGGACGGACTGACTCGCTGTTCACTTTTAATGTATCAATGCAACGGCTGCATGCTGAGGGATCACAAAGTTACAACAGAAGGATCATAACCAAAGCAGAGACTGTTTAAACTTAAATGCCTACTGTCTTATTACACTCAAAGGGTTGAGATTTCCTTAGCTGACTTACTGAGACACATTTTAGAAATATTATATATTTAAAATGCAGTCATAGATTTGGACCTTTTTGGATGTTTTTTGTTTTTGTTTATTTTTTGCCTGCTCCTCATGTGACTGTCTCTGTGATCACTGCCTGAATGAAAGGTTTGCATTATTTGGGACTTTGATTGTGCCTTATGTATCTTGTTGTCGGTTCACCTTCCTTGTGGACTATTATGTTCTTTTTAGTGTAATTACTGTGAGTCACACATGTATACATGTGTATATGTATACAAATAATGGATCAAGACTCTATGCTGCGCTAGCTTCTGAAACTGCTGCTGGGTATTTATGGCTAGCCTAAGCAACATGCTAATTACCCTTTTAACTCCATCTGTGTTCTAAAAATAACATCCCAGTATATCTATATTACATTTTGAAGGTAATTCTTTTTCCAAGTTACATTTGTGTCTCACATATTACAAGTTTCTCTACTATAGTTAGCTGTGTTTTTTTCAGCAACCAATAAACTGCAGTTTTCAACAGGACTTAGCTGTTCCCTTCTTTTGTTAAATAACAAATACATTTTTCCAGATTTTTGATTACCAAACAATAGTTCATTTTTATTGAACATCGGAAAAGGAGTTTAAGGTTAGTACTGGTTAGCTATAGCTACCTTTAAGTTACAGTAATTGATTTGTTAATTTCTGTGGTGGTTTAAAATTAAGCTATGCAGTATATAAAAAAAAAATTCTTTATAATTTTGGATTCACTGAAAAATTATCTCAAAATATGTGTCACCCAGACACATGTTAACTATTACATTTTGACATTGTTGGTAAAGGTAAACCTTTCTGTCCTTCCAGCTTTAAAGCAAGCTACCAATTAGCAACATAACATAAGCCAAGTTGACAATTTGACATTGGTGCTGACATTATTTAATAAACAAGACAGTATGACAGAACCCAAATTATGTATGTATGATCTGACTTGAAATTGCATATAATGCTGCTAGATCCCACAGATACTTTAGTTCAGTATTATTCCAATTATAATCATGTGTTACATTAAATAGTTTATTACATTAGTATTATTTATAAAGTCGATTGTTCTCTGAACTTAGTGTTTTATTTTACTTCACAGGTTAACTCTGATATAGATAGGTATAGGAAGTATAAAAATCCGATGTATTTTGTTTCTAATTGAGCTATATGCAACTTCTGACCATATTTAAATGTAATCTGTTTTTTTCCATCTAATTTGATAAAAAAATATGTATTTTACATGTCATTCGTGTACCATTAAAATACTGTATAGTGCTTCCTAGGATATTTGATATTGGTGCACCTAATGGTTAATTTATGATCAACATTTAACATAACATTTATGATGGACTGTTGGAGGAGAACACCAATTGGAAAGACTGCAATTTCCAGCTGACCTGTTGCCAGATGAAATCCATATCAGTGACCACCACCACGTCCCACCCCCGACCACAGTCCACAGTATTCTGATGCTCACCTCAAAGGAGGTATGGGGCAGATTTTTACCGAGACAGTAATGGGGATTCATTCTGTATTCACAATAAAGTCCTAGAGGCTTTTCTAGCTCAGCTTAGCTAATTACTCTTCTTAATGAGCAATAAAGTGAAGCTGTCACTGTGTAAGTTAATGTTCAGATGTGTCTGTCCCACAGCTGAACTCACAGGCACAGCACATCTGGCACAGGGAATTCCCCCAGCAAGTGTAATGATCCAAACTGTTTTTGTTTAATGACGGATTTTTTGCTTTGTTTTCCTGCACTAAATGACTGATTAAGGGTTTATGGTGAGCCGCTGTGTCATTTCAGTTTGAAAGACTTACAGCGCAACCTTAGAGCGCAGTTCATGTCAAACTGATTTCTTGAATATCATAAAAAGTTCAGTGTCCTTGAACAGCCTCATATTCACCAGATCTTCAGTTCAGTACAGGACTGTTGGAGTTTTGTGTCATAGATGTGTAGTATAGTTAACAGATCTGCAGCAACTGCTTAACGCTATGATGTCAATATGGACTGAAATCTAGGAGGATTTTGTAGCCTTGAAGAATTAAGGTACGGTAGTTCTAAAAACAAAAAAGGGGTTGCAAAGTTTTCCCAGCTGACACTCATCCAGAGTAGCCAGACTGGTAGCAGTCTGGCATCTAGCTAGTGCTGTCATATTCTCCACAGCCTGTTTAGTTCACTGCCTCTATGTCAGGTTTTTGCATGTATGCAAGTATCAAGTGAACCATGGAACGGTCTGAGAATCTGAATGCAGTGTGAGGAACACGGTGACGACAACTGGAGCAGACAGAAAAACTACACTAACAACAAAAGATGGAACGCAAACATGGAGAGCCTGATTACCACCAATGAGATGAAGACAATCTGTCAGAGATACTGCCCATGCAGTCTTCAAATACTGCACGGCTGATGAGATGGAGAGGGTCCAGGAAGGACTGTCTGGCTGAATACTCTGCCCAAAGGCAGAGCACACCGCTGCACCTGGAACTTCAAGGCAAGTTAGTAGAAAAGGGAAAGAACAGTAAATCTAATAACAAATAACATGAAAGGGAGTTTGTGGCTGAAGTTTCAATTAATGTTTCTGTTGCCACTGTTCCAATATCTGGGATGGACAGGGAGCATCTAGAGTTGAGCCGAACAGCCAAATATGGATTATTCTTGACAGAACATAAATTCTGTTTTGACTAAAGTGGACCTTTTGAAAGTGCTGTGAGTTTACAGTCGATCATTTTAAAGATCAGCTCGTTTTTGGTGTTCTCTCAACAGCTGTCAGTGTCCCTGTGGTTTACCACAATTTCACTGGAGGGTAGTTTCTATGAAGCAATTGAACACTGGGAGATCATTTATATTTGTCATTTGATAAACATAACATGCAAGTGATGTCTCTCAAGTACTACGATGTACTACACCTGACGTATTTTGGATTCATAGGAAATCCTGTTTTATTTTAACTTCCAAAGCATATTGTTTATACAGTATACAGTAATTTTTTGTTCTTTATAATTATGCTAGTGAGTGGCAAAAAACAAAAACAAAAAAAGTGCCTAATGGCTTTACATTAAACTAATTATAATTTAAATTCTGATGTAGTTTTATTGGTGGACTTTTTTTTTTTTAATTTGCACTCATGCACATTTTCTCTCAGTGTGGGAGTTCTTCTCAGGGAGTGACTGCGACCTTTTTGTTTGCATCAGCTGATAGTAACGTGACTATGATCAATAGAAAATTAATGCATTCCCCTTGTGCTGTCTCCTTCCCATGCACTCCAAGGGTACCTGTCTGAATCCAATCAGCAAAATCACTCAGTTCCTCAGTCACCACCGCCATGAATCATTAAACAATCCCACTCTCTGCTGCTGCCATATTCTAAACATGTCAGAAGTTTACCTGGTATTATCGGTGATGGAGTGATTCCATTTTAAATTGATCACATAGAAATCAAAGTTTCAGTTCCATTTTTTTAAATTAAAAATGTTAATAAAGACAAATTGTTGCTTGATGTCAACAGATCTGCATCTCAAATGTATCTATAAGTACTACTAGCCAGCTAACCACAGATTAAAAAACAGACCAACTCTTTAAAAGTCAGCATTTTTGCAGACCACATTTATTACTTTAGATGAGATTCATTTTGTGATCTTTTCTCCCCTGCTGGTGTCCTCCATCACAGATGTCATAATGGAAATCTCCTGCAAATGGGATTGTTTTGAATAGCCTTTCAGGCTGTCTCTCCCCTGATGAAACACATTTGTTTCTGCTGCTTTTCCCCCCTCAGATGTCTTCGCTGGGAAAATGGTCTTTTCACAGCTTCGCTTGATGTGTCAGAAAGACAAAATCTACTCTCTGAAAATTTAATTATCACAAATGGTGAGCTTGAGGAGCCAGGGCTTGCACAGACAGGGCCACCCTGTTCAGTTTCAGGAAATTCCCCCAACTTCAGCACATGCAGACATCATGCTGAACCTGTGCAGTACTATCTACTAACCTTTCCCCACAGGTCCTGGTGATAACACTGGCTCACAGTCAGTTTTAAACAATAAAACAGAAAGAAAAGAAAATGGACAGCAAATCACTCTTCTTATTGATACCTGTCAGTTGTAATCCAAAGAACTCTCTCTCTCTTTACTTGCATGATTTTATTTTCTCCAATCATATCAGATTTCAATAATTCTGTATATGTTTACAAGTGAAATTAGGAGTCTATTTTGCTTCTTTCTTTCCTGTGACTTTATTGTAATATTTAATATATTCTAAAATAATCTTTGTTTTTTGTTTAAGCCAACATCAATTGAAGAGCTTTCGAAAGTCCTTCATGACGTTAAAAGACCTTGTCATGGCACTGGGTCTGTGACCCAGCGTTTATGCAATATCAGGTTTAAATGATCCTCTGTGATTTAGAATTGTTTATGGTTCTGTTTCCAGGTTTTTCCTAGTTTAGTTACTTGTATTTCTAGTTCTTCTTTTTCTTTTCTTGTTTCTTTTAGTCTTTTTGCCCTTTTCGTGCCTCCATGTGTAGCCTTTCTTGTCTCTCGTGTATGTTAAGTTCTGTCTCCATGGTTAGTCATACATCTCCCCAGTCACTGTGTTAGGCTCGCATATCTTGAGTCTGAGTTTCTGTCTGTGTGTTTCCTGTTTTTTTATATATATATAGTTCCTTGTCCTGTGTTCAGTGTATTCAGTTTTGCTTGGTCCTTGTCTCGTTGTGTGTGATCTCTCCCAGCTGTGTTCCCCATGTGTTTCTGCTTTTCCCTCATTTTTCCACTGTGTATTTAAGCTCTTTGGTTTCCTCTGCCTGTTGTTGTGTTGTCCAATGTTGCTGTGTCTTTTCTCTGTGCACCTCATGTTCCTGGTAGCTGTGTGTCTCCTCCATGCTCCTATTTCCTATTACTAGTTTCCCAGTTTCCTGGTTTTGGTTGTTTCTTATACTTAGTGTTCCAGTTTTTACAGCATAATAAAGCTGCCTCCCTGAGTTCACTCCTTGGTTTAGAGTCCTGCATATGGGTCCTACTCCTGTCTGCCACAGCACTAAACATGACAGAACGACGGACCACAACATGGTCCCAGCAGCACTCACTCATTCGTCCAGGAGGATATGGTTTTCATGGTGCAAAGGTAATGTGAGCAGCGGCTGTAAAGGCCCAATTGGGAGTACCAGAAAGCAGTCGCTCACAGGCTTCAACGCCTGATCTCTGGCCTCCTCTGGTTACTGGACTCCTTACATCTGCTAACATTGGACTTTACTCCACCATACTCATACTCCACCTTCTAACAAACCTCTTCCCAGGATTATTCCTTCACAGACTGTTTCCTGTTTTTGGGCCTGTGTTCAAAAAATACTGTTTTTCTCCCACACCTCCTGAGTCTGGAATAATAATTACTAAGACTGTTTTGTCAGAGTGCTGAGCCAACCCAGCCTCCTACATCATCTGCTGGGACCTTAGGCAAGCCAACCTGACCTCCTGCAGCATTGTCAGCTGAGAGCTCAGTAGTGATGGGTCGGTCGCGAACGAAATGGCTCTTAGAGCCGGATCTTTGAAGTAAACGATGCGAGCTGGCTCCGTATTGGGAGCCGTGGTTTCTTTTTTTTTTTTTTTCTTTCTCTTGCCCTCTCTTTCTGACGCTGCAAATCACCCTTGTGTTTGCACTGAGCAGAGATTTGCGTTTGCGCCCCTCCCCAGTTTTGCCAACTTAGCAACTTTTTGCTATATTTAGCGAGTTTTCAGACCCCCTTAGCCATTTTTTTTTTAAAAAGCAACTAGCGACAATTCTGGTGTTATTGGAGACTTATTTATGACGACTTTTTGACGTGAAAGCACGTATCGCTTTTACTCACAACAAGCAGCGAGTGCTGCCGTGGGCCCGTTCCAAAGCACTCTCGGGTGGAGGATAGTCCTCCCCCAGCTGTCAGTCAGTTCTTTTTTGACTCTTATGCTGTTTTGTGGATCACAAGGTTTAAAACTACTTATAAACACACACAAAGTAACTCCACCAGAGTGCCCGAAATAGGGTTGGAATTGGAATTGTGATATAAAAAAAACAAACCAATAATTGCTAAAAGAAATTTAGTTTGTAGTTCTAAATAAACTCTAAATGCATTTAAGATGTTTTTCACTCACTTTATATCTCTTCCACGCTGTTATTTCTCTCTCCAACAACATAGGTTACAATTACATTAGTATGACCAATTATGCAAATTAGGCGATGACGTCATTTAGCGACTTCTAGCGACTTTTAGGACAACCAATAGCGATTTTCCATACTGAGGAGTTGGCAACACTGCCCCTCCCCCCTCTCCTCAGCCCTGAGCTGAGGGGGCGGTAGTTACACTCACAACAGCAGTAGCACACAACAAGAGCAGGAGGGAGAGGGAAAGAAAGAGCCGGGAGCAACAACAAGACACAACACCGTCACATTGGAAAGGTACAGTAAAGAAAATGAGTGACACCAAGAAAAGAAGCAAAGTCTGGAACCCTTTCAATCTTATTGACAAAACAAAGGCAGAGTGTAGAGTCTACAAGAAAAGGATATCATACAGAGCTGGCTCCACAGACAACATGCACAGGCACCTAAGAACTGTCCACCCATCAGTGCAATGAGAAGATAAAACGCAGTCAGTTGAGTGTGATATTAATATTTCTAAATGCCAACCTTTTCCTTAATTAAAGATCTGGGCGTTCTTTTTTTCTTTTTTTTTTCTTTTTTTTCCCCATATTTTAATTTATATTTTACTGTATTGTGGTTTGTAGTGTTTTGTGTTGTTTCACTTTAAATTTGTTTAAAAGGAAAACGCTGAAAATTTATGTGCAGTTAATAAATATAAGTATATTTACAGTGGCCCCTAGAGACAAAGCACGCCCAAACTCCAAAACACCAAAGCACGTGAAACCTCCAAAACACGTACAAACGCCAAAACACAACGGAAGTGCTCCAGGATGCTAGGGGCAGTGTTTTGTTACCTAGTGGCTACACAAGCAAGGAAGTACCAACAATCGGAATGGGTGTGTGATAGTAACAGGTAAATGAAGTTTTGTTGTTGTTTTTTTGTTTTTGTTTTTTTAAATTCTTCGTGTGTGTGTGTATGTATATGTGTATATATATGTATAGATATATACAGTGGGGCAAAAAAGTATTTAGTCAGCCACCGATTGTGCAAGTTCCCCCACTTAAGATGATGACAGAGGTCAGTAATTTGCACCAGAGGTACACTTCAACTGTGAGAGACAGAATGTGAAAAAAAAATCCATGAATCCACATGGTAGGATTTGTA
>NW_024582677.1:692417-712999 GCF_018398535.1 Haplochromis burtoni
TATGTCGGCCTTGGCTCATAGTTCTTGTCTTTAAATGAACTTTGTCTGTGTGTGTTTCAGGTCCTGCACTCTCAAAGACTGAATGAACCAGCATTGCAGCCATAGGTCACTGTGAGCATTACAGAGAGGTTGAAGCCGCCCACTGCACCTGTATGGCCGAAGTCGCAGAGACCTGCAGCCATGTCACTGCTCTTCTGTTTAAAGTAGAAGCAACAGTGCGGACCCATGGCACAAGGACTGTTACAGATGAACCTGCATACTGGGTTTTGCTGGGTAATGTGACCAAGATACAGCCAGAGGTTGGCCATAAGATAGACTTCTCCTCTTCAGCTGCCCAAAAAAAGGCTCTTGATCAAAACATAAACAGACCATCCATATTGAAACATCAAAGGAGCCGTCCTCAAAAAAGAAGAATCCCACCTGCTACTGTGGAGGAGTTGTCACTGCTATAATGCCATAATGTTTTATCTAGGGCTCTAGATTTATGCCTGTTGTGCACTGCCATGTAAATAATTTGCATTTACTGAATATGTACTGACTGAGTCCCACTGTTCAAAGGTTGAATAAAGAAACAAACTAATTTTTGCCTCTTTTTTTTTTATTAAAACCACTTTATAGAAGATCACATCCGTTACAATGTAGAATCCATGTCATTTATAGTTTACAAATGACAAAATGTTTACACCAAATCATGACAGTGTTTACATGATATCACCCACTACTAACTTATTCACTGTATCTTTTGAAAAAAAAAAATACCGCTATTTATACAGCAAAAGACTTAAGAATATTTAACAGGAGCAAGTTTCATTTTTCCCTGGTTTTACTACCACACTGTTCAACAAACACAGCAAACCTTCACCATCTTATCCAGAAGGGTCACCTCTTCACCCTCACATGGAAGAAGTAATCTGATTGGCATGGTGGTATGTTTGAAGCAGGTCCCTTGTGTAGCGCTGGAACTCAGTCATGATGTGTTTCATCCATTTCATTGGCTGGTTTGCTGCAATAATGCCAAATAATTAGCAACTCTATAAATAGAAGGTAGTTCTGCAAAATCACTCAGTAGGCTGTTTGTTCTAATTTGCTATGAGCTCAGAGCGCATAGAAAATAAAACTAATAGGCTATAAAGAGTGATATGAACATATTTAGAACTTACCGGAATGGAAACGTCGGGAGCACCAACAGATATTTGGAGATGGAAGAGAACTGGATATCAGCTTGTCTCACAGCTGCTATCCAGGCTAGACGCCTTCGTTTGGTAACATCGATACACGAGCTGCCTCATGTTGCTTCCAGGTTGGGAAAGAATGAAAAGATAAACCATTTTCAAGCTTATTCTCTTGTCGGTCGTATGATCGAACATTGCAGCCGACCACACAGCAAATACAAACCATGGCTGTTGTGTATGCCTTCGCTCCTTTTTTGCTTGTGCTTTGTTTTGACCCCGAAAATGGCGCATCCCACCCCCGTGACATCACGCTCCAAAACCCTAACAAGTGCAGGAGAGCATATGACCGTGCAGCATTTAAAGAGTGGAAGTACTGACCTTACTTTGAGTTTGATTCCGTAAAAAGTGACAAAAACATTAGCGTCTGCTGTTCACTGCGTGGGAAGAAAACTTCTTTTTACAGCGAAATAAAAACCCTAAACGTCTGAGCAAGCACTGACAGTACGTGAAATTCACAGAGAAACTGTCGTATCCTGAACGCTGCAGCACACCTGCACCAGGGCAAACCTCCGACTGCCTCACTCCTGCTATACAGGTGAAAATAGAGCAACGGGACCACTGAGTCTTTGATTTTATTTATTTTCTGCTGTGTTTTACTTGCATCTATTTGAAAGAGTGAGTGTTAACACAAAAAATATTTTATTTTATGTGCTGGAATGTGCAGAAAATAGGTTTAAATGTTAAACCAATTTTTTCCAGTCAGAGAATGTTGCATATAATTTAATGTTTGCTTGATGCATAAAGTTAAAAGATTAAAACTAATAAAACTAGTTTCAAAAAGAGACTTTTTCATTTGATTACATTTTGTATGATGGATTATGCAGAAAAAGTAGAATTGGGCTGAAAGATCTATTGCTTATTTACCTATTCAGGTTGTAAATCATTTTTTAAAGTAAGTAAGTAACTAAGTAACTAATTACTTTTGAAAATAAGTAATCAGTAAAGTAATGGGATTACCTTTTGGGGAAGTAATAAGTAATTAGTTACTGATTACCTTTTTCAAGTAACTTGACCAACACTGCTGGCCAGAGCGCAGATCTTGCTGCAATGCAACAGCGTTTTGTATGTGTGTTCTCTGTTCTCTGTCACACAACTCTGAGAGTGGGAATTGACTGCTATGCTGGAGATGGGGGTGTTAGAAGAGTTACACAGCACTTGGTGTAGCCCCATAGTTTTTGTGGAGAAGAAAGACACAGGACATAGGGCTACTGGCAATCTTACTTGTCTCCAGAGTCTAAGAAAAAAATGGCCTTCTCCACTCTGGCTGGGTTGTACCAATTTGTCACACTTCAGTTTGGCTTGTTAGTAGACCCAGCCACTTTCCAATGCCTGATAGACTGGCAGACACTGCATATTCTGCTGCCTATGGATGATGTTGTCATCATCATTAGTGACACCTGGGCGAAACCTGTGAAGCGGGTGGCTGCGGTATTGGAATCCCTGAGGCAGGCAGGGTTCACAGGCAACTCAAAGAAGTGTGCAATTGGACAGATGGAATTACAATATTTGGGATACTACCTGGGAGGCCGGTGCATGCACAGATGGAGAAAACAGCAACCATTGCAGCCTGCCCATATCCCAAGACCAAAAAAGAGTCGAGGCAGTTTTTGGGGCTGTCTGGCTAACTGGCATAAGTTGGGTATGTGAATGGGAGTGTGGTCTCCAGAACCAGTGCAGAGGAGGGGTGGCGCAATTGGTTCAGGGCCAATGTTAGGGAGTCTGCCATTTTTTGTCTCTAAGTTTACACTTAAATAATAATATATAATATAATATATATAATATAATGTACATACAGTGCACACTGTTCACATGTACGCTTAAAAATAGATACTGCCAACTTATAATGGCAAGTAAAACAACAATAACAATGAGAATCAGATAATAATAAGATAATGTTAATGTAATGTTAAGTTGCCTTTACTTGCAAACGTTACTTTTTTTGTATAATATCGATAAGCTCATATTTTGTTTAAGGTTTAAATGAACCATAGTGAAAAATATGGTAGAGCCCTTTAAAATAAACCTTTGTGCAGTTAGTGAGCAGCTATCTAACTCCTTTTGTTTAGTAGAGAGGCTGCTGTGAGTAATAGTACAAATTCTGAGGCAGATGGAGTCAGCCATCAGTGTTCAGCCAGGGGGCCTAGCTTATTCGAAGCTTGTCTATCGGTTAGGGGCTTTTAGCATTTCCTGCTTCTTAATTCTGATAAGACAGATTTGATGGTCACTGGACCACAAAAAATTCATTACTTGTCCCATAAATTCACCTTGAAAATTCTGGGACAAGTAATGACTATCATAAATTGCAGGGACAAGGTAAAGAACTTGGGTGAGTGGTTTGTGCTGTCCTTCAAGTCTCATGTAAAACAACCAACAAAGACTGCCTTTTATCATCAGACAAGTTTTATCAATTGACACTGCAGAGGTTCTTGTCCATGCATTTGTGTCTTCAGGCATTGATGTTTGTAACGCTCTTCTTTCTGAGTTACCAAAAACAGTTTTAGAGGTTTACAGATGGTGCAAAATGCAGCTGCTAGCATTTTAACAAAAACTGGGAAATTTTTAGCACATTGCCCCAGTATTCAAATCTCTTTACTGGTTGCCTTATCAGGTTCGAACCTTGTCAGGTTCAAGCAGTTCTGTTGCTCACCTACAAGGCTTTAAATGGTTTGGCGCCTTCATATCTCTCTGACCTGACCTCTATGTTCCATCCTGTGCTCTCCAATCTCAGAATACTGGCCTTCTAAAAGTTCCTAAAGCTAGAAAAAAGACTATTGGAGAGATTGTGCTTTTTTTTTTCGTGCCCCATTTTTATGGAACAACCTTCCTCAAGATATTAGGCAGGCATGCTCTGTTTTTAAAGCTAAGTTAAAGACCAACTTGTTCACCCTATCATATGTGTCTTAATTCTATACCTATTCGTTTTTAAATTGTATTGGGGTTTTTTCTATATTGCTTTTTATTTACTTATCTTTTTTTATCTTCAAATAGCTGTTCAGCACTTTGTTTGAAAGCATTTATAAATAAAGGCCTTAAAAACCTGCTTGTTCAAAAGCAGCAGTTTCAATTTTTATCCTCTCCAATCCTACTGAGGACAAAGTACAGCTGCTACATGCAGTACTGCCACAGATTCCAATCTAAACTCTAATGAACTGTCACACTGTGTATGTTTGTGTTTCCCAAATGGATGTGAAAGGGACTACAGAGATTACATTCTGTGCTGGGATATTTATTTTTCAAATTATGCTGATAGAAATTTTTGAAAAGCTCGCAGTGTAAAGTGAGCTGTAATCATTAAATACTGATGAATGAATTACTTATATGTATGATTTTTAAAAAAAACAAGAAAAACAAACCCAAAGCTTTTTAGACCATTAAATTGTTAATATATGAGAATGGAAGTGAACCTTTTCCTCCTGTTACCTAAACTGAGAAAATTTGCCACAACAGGCAGAGACATTTTAGTTAATCCAAGGACCTTGGTTGCCAGCATCCATCATAGCGATCGCATTTTGACATTGTAGGATGTAAGCAATTGCTGTTTCTCAGGGAGAAAAAAGTGCTATTTGGTCAAGAGAAAACATGAATGCACCCTGCAGACGCAGGACAGCCTCACTCCAGTTCTAGCCATCATTGGTTCAGTACAGTTCAGTTCATACACTACCACTAGCATACACTACCAGCAGCTTGGCTGTGAGCAAAGGGCCCTACTCGCCTAAAAAAAAAAAAACTCTCCCGCACCAAGCTCTTCTCCATTCAGCCCCTTTCTTATGCTTGTAAATCAAACCTTGCACTAACTCAAATACACTAACCTAGGGGTGATGTCACTCCTGAGTTACAACATCCGAGGTATGTATTTGGAATGCAGCACCTGTTGCTACTGATTTTCAGTTCAGTTCTTGTGTAATTTGACACACCTCAGCCTTTGTTCCCTGTTTCCCTGCCTTAAGAGTGACAGCCACCCTTCTATTGATAGTGAATGGATCAACTGAAGGGCCAGATGGTCCTGTGTCATGTCTGTGGTGGGGTTTTTTGTGTGTTTCTTAAGGAAAAACAACAGGGCACGGGGAGGATCAACCAGGACTTAGTGCTACACTTTACATGAGAGAGTCACACTACATAAGACCAAATAATTGGTCTGGAGGAAAAGTGCTCGTCATTGTGATATGCACAGAATTAATCCAGAGATATATTTTTCTTCCTTCCTTTTTTATTTCTCATTTTATCTGATCTTTGTTCACATATATTAGTTTCATTCCAGAAAGTATCACAATCCAACATTAAGGGGTTTTTTTTGTTTGTTTTTTTCATTTTAGACAAACTAAAGTGTGGATATAACAAGGCAAGGCATCAGATAAGAAAGTGCTGCTGATGGTTATCACTTTTTCCTGAGATAGTGACAGTGCTGAAGGAGAAATGGAGGTACTGTGTCTTCTGTCTGGCTCTCAGCCACCAGTTCACAGCTCTGGAGTGCAGTAAAAAAGAGTTATAATGTTATTGAAGACCTCCACTCATGTGCTTCATTGACTCTCACCTCCAACGTTGTCGTAAAAGTCACTTCCCCTGAGGTAAATCACTAAGCACCAGGGTGCAGAAGTGAAGTAAAATTGTAAATGAATGTCACTTTTACAGGAGAACATCTGTTTGTCAACCTCAGGAAAACAAGCTGTCAAAACACAAACACACACAGTTGTTACATAGAAAATGACTTATAAACTAACATAAATGTGAATGAATGTGCACTAACCAGGGATAGAATTATTCAAAGGCCATAAAATATATATTTTCTAATCATTAATAACATGAATTTATTAAGTGTATTACTGGCAGATCTTGGTCTAAGACAGAATTAGCTTCTTCCCACAAAATACAATCCCTGTTTCACAAAGTATATTTCAAGGCTTTGGTGACTTGATAACAAAGGGATATATTGGACTCAAATGCAGAAACTCTTCCAAAGTATTTAAAAGTGGAGTATTAATGTAAAGTTCTCTTTTTTTGGTAACAAATTCAGTGATGGTGCTAACCTATTTTTTGTGTGTTTTTGGCAATAGCATTTTGATAGGCATCCTCAAAAGAGTGACCTTTGTCTTTTAGATGTAGATGGACCATTGAGTCTTGTCCAATCGAGGTGGCTCTTCTATGTTGTGCCATTTGTTTATGAAGTGGCTGTTTGGTTTATCCAATGTAGAGGTCTGAGCATTCCTTACTACACTGTACAGCAGGGGTGTCGAACTCCAGGCCTCGAGGGCCGGTGTGCTGCAGGTTTTAGATGTCACCCTGGGTCAACACACCTGAATCAAATGATTAGTTCATTACCAGGCCTCTGGAGAATGTTCAGACATGTTGAGGAGGTCATTTAGCCATTTAAATCAGCTGTGATGGATCAAGGACACATCTAAAACCTACAGGACACCAACTCTCGAGGCCTGGAGTTCGGCTCAGGAAATTTCATACTTTGCTAACGAAAACTTATATTTCCCAGTCAATACCTTTACAATACAGAGAAGAATAGGAGCTCTGTTCATTTCCCAGATCATCTGTTCATAATGGCTTAATGTTTCCAAACAATCTGGATTCTTAAAAACTAAACTGCAATACTTAAAATAATTGTGTAGAGAATTTTCAGTAATTAAAGACTTGTAAAGCTGACCTTTATTTTTTCAATTAGACATGGAACTATTACTAAACTCTGAGTAGTCCCTATTTTCTGGCTGTTGGAGCGCCATAATCTATCTAAAGGCTGAGATTAGATCAGATTGATTAAACTAAGGAACATTAAATCAGTTTATTCCATGAATCTCATTAAGCATTTTTATCCAGTAATTGCAGAAATTATTGTTACATTCCATCACAACATACATTTTTTAGTGAACAATTCCATAAACAATGAAATGGTCGTAAACTCTTGCAAAAACAAAACAGCTGAATAATTAGATTTAAAAATCAAATGTAATCTTTGATCCCTTGATGAAACTTGATTAACTTCTCTTTGTCTGAGTATGCATTTTAACTGTGACTGGCAAAAAAGATCACCTCATTGACAATGTACTGTAGTTTAGACATATCTATAGCTATCCATTATTTTTAACTCACTGCACCGATTAATAAATATATGACATCAGATATTTGAAGTGATGAGCAGACTGACACTCATTCCACTAATAACTGACAAAAGACAAGAATATATAGGATAGCTGAGGACACAGCATCTGGCCCTTTCACACCTCATTGAGTTGATGGAATACTAATAAAAGCCATATGACAACAGCATACTAAGTGTGCAATTAATATTCTAAAATATTCCTGCGCTGTATGTGGCAAAGACCTGTTGGAGGCTTGTTTGCAGGCAAAGTGACAGTGCTGTCTTTCCAGTAAAGAGAAGATATCCTTATTAACCTTTTTCCCAGAGCTGTGTCACAGACAAAGCAGCTTGTTCTGCTGGATGCACAGAGTACACATGGCGACTGTTTGTTGTCCTGCTGCCTGACAGCTGTCCTGTCTACACGTAAATAATCTCCTCTGTAGCTTTTTGTCCTCTGAACTCAAATGCTAACTGACTGATCTGCAGATGAATCTAAGTCACTGCACAGCTAAAATGAAAATCATTTTCTTACAGCCTGGGTGTAAAGGTGTGTGTGTACACATTTTTACAAATTAAATAGTAAAAAATAATAATAATAAAAAAAAAAATAATAATAAAATATATATATATTATATATATATATAGTATATATATATATATAATATATAATATATATATATAAGTAATTGAAAAAAGATTTATATATCCATCAACAGTGTCATCAGTAAATATATTCCTTAATGTACCATATAACATCTCTAAGCTTGTCATTTGAAATTAAATGTTATGATGGTGCCTATACTACTTGAAATTATAATTTAGGCAAGGCAAGGCAAATTTATTTGTATAGCACAATTCAACAACAAGGTGATTCAAAGTGCTTTACAGAGACATGTTAGTTACTAATTAGTTACTAATAACACCTTTTTGAAATGTTATTTAAAAAAATTAAAATGCTATGTATTATTTGTGACAGTATTGCATTGTCTTATTTACTCCTTATTAAAATGAATTCATTACCTGTTCTGTGTTACTCTGCAAGATGTTCTGAGAGCCATAGGCCCGCATGATTACCAGTTAACAGTATAAACCTTTGGCACACTGATACAAATCCTTACGCTAATGAAGATGCACAAAAGACACATTAATTATTTCAATTTCAATCTATGTTCAGTTAAAACACAAACATGTTTCAGTTGAGGTTATCTCTGAAAAAACAAAATTACAGTAAATAAAATTAAAAGTAACCACAAAAAAGTAACACTTGTCCTATTAGAAGAAATGCAAGGTTATCTGAGATTAAGTGCTTAAAGCAAAGTTGTTGAAAAAGTTCTTGTATGTCATTGTTTTGAGGCCCCTCTACGTGTACTAGCTGCGCCTGCTCTTTGTCTTTTCAAAACGTGTATCTCTTAGACTTTATATCCTTGTGTTTGTTTGTGTTGTATTATATTAAAATGCTAATTAAAAAAAATGTATCACTCATTCATAAAGAAGAAAGTTTTGTAACTATCTCGACTGTGTCTTTTCCACAACAGTTCTTCTTTCTAATTACTATAATAATTTATACTTTATTAATCCCATAGGAAATTACTTAGTCTTCTGGGACGATTGTGGATCAAGAGTTGGCATTTCGTCTTGTAATTGGAAGGTTGCCCATCCGTAGACACGGACACATATTTATTATATATGTGTGTCTCCTGTGTATCTTCTAAAAGACAGATAAGAGGCGGCTGAAGAAGCCCCAGGTGGGCTCTCGGCTACATGATTGTCAGCTCCAGTAATTCAAACCAGATTTATGTCAGTGTGCTGTGAACTAGGATGTTGTTTACTTTAATATTTCATTGTGCAATCTGGACTATATTCATCTGAGGAAGGTTACTATATTGATGTAACTTGGTGACTTTCCTATTTGTAATGTATTAATGGACATTAGTATGCAGATGTACTATGTATATGAACTACGCATTAGTATTGCAATACCGGGTCATATTTACAGGTTTAGATTTTTTTTAAAAGACACCAGCTGTAACTACATAGGTCCAATAAAACAATGGCCATGCATCATACTGATGTCTGTGAATGTTTATTTTTAGCTCAGTCACTCTACAATATTAAAAGAAAATAAAAGACAAAATCCCTTTATGTTGGTGTAAATGGTAAATGGTCTGGTTCTTATATAGCACTTATCCACTCTTTCGTTTAGACAAGCATCATTTTTCTACAGCTAAGCGCTTTCTATCTCATATTCACTTTCTGATGGGAAGAACTTGGGGTTTAGTATCTTGCCCGAAGGACACTTTACATCCTTTGACATGCCAGTCTCCGGTAAGTCAGAGCAGTTTGGGATTAAACCACCAACCTTGAGTTGGTAAAACTATACAAGATTTGTGTGAATTAAATTATACCTGTGAGGAAATAAAGATTAAAGATGTGATATTTTGCTATTTTTGCCTGATTTACTCACTGCTGTATTACCATGCACAATATTATCTACCAAATTGTCTTGCCCTGCCAGTGGCAGGTTGCATCATCATGTGCAGCCTTTTAAGGCAAAAACCAGGTCATGTTAAAAGCTACAGGCTGTCCCTGTCCACTGCAGAGGGGTCAGGAAAAAGCAATTTGCATTTTAACACGGGGTACAGTGTGAGTGTGTCACTGGTGCTTGAGCTTTCTGAAGATTAGAGTCTCTTCATGGCTATGAAGCTTTTGATTTATTACACTTCACTGAATGTTTTCATATTTGTTTGCGTATACACAGAGTGACTTGGAGGCAAAGTGGCCAGGATCTATAGCTAAGGATCTACAGTTTCAGACATTTAAAAAAGTGATTAAACTTTTAGCTTAAATTTAGCCAAATCATACAATCTTATACTAGATATTCATCATCTGATCACATTGAGCAGTACAGCTCTGTTTGTTCTGTATCAGGCATTTGTCTACATCATAACTGAGATTGCAAATGGAGAACACAAAGGTTTTAATAATACAGTCATCATCAGTGGCTTTTTTTATTCAAAAATAACATTCTCCAAATATTTTCCACTTTTGGTATGTACAATATTTTGTGTAGTTGTTGTTTGATAAAGGTTCATAAAATAAGATATGGTTTGAAGTTTGCCTCTGCATGTAACTATAGCAGCTGTACTCACTATATAATAGTGACTTGTGAATATGGATAATTTACAGGGTTTTCATCTTTCCATTATCTCGTTCTCTTTCTTTTTCAGTGTCCTTTATATCCTATTTAACAAGACTAACTGTAGGCTTGAAATAAGCCAAGAATGGCACAGACAGCAAAGCTTACCAAAGATGCTCAGTGACAATCTTGACAGCACACAAAAAACAGTCAATCAATGATTCATTAATCCAATATTTCCAGTGTTTATCTTATCTTCAATGTCTGTAAATGTATCTAAAAACCATGCTTGAAATTGTAGTTTATTATAAAAAAAAAAACAAAAAACAGTGCAATATTTTGCCCTAAAAAAAGAAAAACCCTTGTTCAGCACAGCCATACATGGCTAGTGAGAGGCTTTGAGATAAGTGTTGCCGTCTTGGTTGCAAAAAAACAGATGTGAAAAGTCTGACTGTGTAACCCCATCTTCATTGGCTAATTACGGTGGCCCCTAGAGACAAAACACTTGCAAACTCCAAAACACAACGGAAGTGCTCCAGGACGCTAGGGGCAGTGTTGAGCTTTTGTTACCTAGTAACTACACAAGCCAGGAAGTACCAATGACCGGATTTGGGCTGTATCCCAATTCAGGGTCTGCAGCCTTAAAGGCCGCATTTTAAGGCCGATTACGTCACAGCGACACGACGAAGGCTGTCCCAATTCAAAGGCTGCTCGAAATGCGGCCCTCAAATGCGTCCTTAATTTCCCTGAATTTTAAGGATGGGTCGGTGTAGCCTTCATGGCCCAACATATCCCAGATCTTCATAGGCGGTGGTGGTGTGATATGCCGAAAAAAAAGCGGAGATCGAAGAGTAAACTTCAGAATAAGTACGAATAGTACTTATTCCATGTTTAGAACATAAAACATTCTTTGGCCACAGTCGAATATCATTAGCGATTGTACAACTGTTAAGCATTTACTTCATAACTATCCCATTATGGAAAAGATATATATAAATCTTATAAAGTTTGTATCTGTCTTGTGTGAAACTTGTATGAAAAGCATACAAGAGTGAAAACAGATATAAGATCCCTTGAAAAATTATATAATGAAACTTGTATGTTTTGGATACTTACTAAAACAATATATGAAAGTAATGAGAAAGTGGCCACTTTCATGAGTAAATCATATAAGCCTTATATGATTATTATGAAGTGCCACTTATGCACATGTGGCTTTTAAGCTTTACTTTATATGCCGTTCACATAGTCACGTTAATCTGTAGTAAACTGTTATTTGGTATCTGTCAGTCATATATCAACTAAAACACACAGTGAAAGTCATATGCTGCTCGGTCATCCTGAATACACGGCACAAGCAGGATTCACTCACTGTTATGTAGCTAATATGCTGCCTTTTCCAGTGTCATCAAACACTTAAACTGTTTGAACCGAGCTACGTCACTCGTTTAACAAAGAAAACTTAATCACAGAGTCACACATGGTCCACTACTCTACCCTCTTCTCGTTTTGTACAACACAATCCTCTTTTTCGTTTTGTACCATGTATACACCTGAGACTTTCACCTGTCTGTCTGTCCTGCACTCTCTCTCTTATTCTGTCCTCTCTGATTGAAAAAAGTAGAACATTTATCAAAAGTACACTTGTTTGAATCCTTCAGCTATCAAATGTAATGGACTGTTTATATACATTTACTTCCCAGGAACTCAAACACTCTATACAGTCTTGTCTCATTCACCCCCACTCATATAAGCACTTCTAAACTCAAGTGCAAACTAAACTACATTCACACACATTCATACTCCGATGAACGCATCGGAGGGCAACTTGGGGTTAGTATCTTGCCCAAGGATAGACTGGGGAAGCCAAGGATTGAACCACCAACCTTCTGATCAGTAGCTGAGCTGCTCAGCTGAGCCACAGCCAGTCACACATTTGATTTCCATGTGTGTCAACTGCAAGTGTCCAGAGTGAGGACAGACTGAGGGACCCACTGCTGCACATCATCTGTGAGGCTTTGCACCCCTGATGATCCACCAGGACAAACTCAGCAGTGTGTGAGGAAGAGGAGGAGGAAGAGCCAGCAGCAGCTGACAGATGGAGAGAATAGACAGACTGTTCCCTGTTTGTGAAGGACTGCTAGGAAAGTTTAACATAACTGTCTGTCCTGAATCAGTCTTATTAGGTAATGTTCAAATAATTTTATCATTCCAGTGTTTTCAGTGTGGGAGAAAGTACTCAGGGCCTTCAAGTTACACACTATGAAAGGCAGCAACAAGTTTAATGTTCAGAAACCTAAAGTATGTATCAGCAGCAGAATGGAGCTAAAATAAATGTTGTTTCAGTTCTATGAAGCTTTGAGTATTTTGGATCAGTAGCACTGCTGTGTTTGTTGCATCATATTGCTGTAATTGTTTATATGCTTTATATATTCTGAGCTAAGTTGATCTATAGTGTTACATCATATTCTATAAGGATGTTATGTGTTTGTTTACTTTCTGCCCAGTTTGACCCATTTAGCAGAAGTCAGCCTGTTTAAGGCTCTGATATCTATTCTGTATGACTTAAAGCAGTTATGACATGGTCTGATTTTCTCACCCAATAAAGGAATATTTCATATATCAGTCTACTCTTCATTTTATCAGAAACAGTTATCAGCTTGTACATTTTCTTTTTATAAATATATGTAAGCAATGAGCCAAATTTAGTTATGCCAACATGAAGGAACAACATTTGTCTCTTATATATGATACACCTATATATGCACTGTCAAAGATACTTGTCTTTGAGTGAAGATTTAAGGTGATAAGACATATAAATAACTGCAACTTGAATCTGTACTGAAGCTCAGTATTTGACACAGAGTTCATGTTCACTGCTGTAATAGCTAATAATGATTAATATAATAACTATAATATTGGCCATATTATATTTACATTACCAAAGTGATATGACTTTAGTCTCATGAACAACATCAGCTAATTCTTATTTACTAACTAATCTTGAAATGACTGTTCAGTACAGAAATGAAGCCCAAAAATCATGTTTTACTGTCCTGTGGTCTCAGCCTCAGATACTTATCAAATCACACAAAGCTCTTGTAGAAACAAACAAACAAATGAACAAAATATGTTCTCCCTCATTTCTGTCAAACAAGTTGTATGACACGTTTCCAGCGGTTAGTATCATGGTTGCTAGGCAACCTGGGAAGCGCGACTGAGACTAGACCGTCCCATACAGACAAACTTGCCGTTTATTTTGCAAATCGAGCTCAACACTGCCCCTAGCGTCCTGGAGCACTTCCGTTGTGTTTTGGAATTTGCATGTGTTTTTGAGTTTGCAAGTGTTTTGGATTTTGTAAGTGCTTTGTCTCTAGGGGCCACCGTAGCCTTAAAGTCTATAGTTATATGAAAGTAAATATATAAGAATACCTAAATCAAAAGAACAACAAAAGAAGACTAGTTGAGTTTTTATAAGGTAGTTAAACAATTTTATTAACATATAGTCTTATGTTAATCACCTTATAAAAACATGTAAGCTGACTACCTATTTGCTAAGAGTTACTAAAAGAACCTACTATAACACATTACATTGTCTTATCTATTCAACTAATCTGTTTCTTGTAACATAGTCTCACACATTTTCAAGCATTGCTACATGCTCCCATGTTTTTTTGTCCTTTGGTGACTTGTGAAGGACATCATAATGTAACATATTTCCTGAGCAGGTATCCCAAGCAGAAGGCATTTATAAAAATGTTAAATGACACTGCCATCAGAAGTAAAGTAGGCACTGGTGATGGATGACTCAGAGCACAGCAGGAGTGCTGGGGATCCTGTACGTGACGATTTGATCAATGTGTCTCTCCACGCAGCCGGTCAGGAGATGTAGTGCCTGCCATGTTCAGACCCCATTGTTTAATCCAACACATCATTAGCACGCAGGCAAAGGTTAACGAGACAGAGATAACCCATTAAATAATCAATTGATCATTCTTCAATTTACCTAAACTCTTGTCCTTTTCTCACCTACACGGATCACATAAAACTACTCTAAGAAAAACACAGAGGCACAGTTATTCACAAGACATCTAGAAACACTTATAAACTTCAGATAAACCCTTCAGGACTTGCTCTGCTTTATTTATTTCTTGTACTTTCCTCTTTGTGGATTTGTCTGCTTTATCTCAGCTCAGGAATTGAGCTAGCTTTTGGGTGCATTTTCAGTTAGCCTGGACATCCATTATCAGTCTGAGGCAAACCTGATTTAGAACCTCAGAATTATTTGGTGGAGAAGAGGACATAGTCATTCTGTCACCTTCTTCTCTACTGTCAGTCCCATTGCTGCTCTTTAATAAGGCTGCTAATCAATTAAGGCATGTGTGCAAAAGGGTCATCTCAGCCAAGTATCCAAATGAGGCCAACGGTCAGATCAGCGAGACACTGCAGGGTTATTGAACAGAACACATACCTGTCTTCCACATTGTCCAGCTCAACTGAAATTAAGCTGTAAACTGACCATGCACATAAAACATTATTTTCTGAACGTCTGCAGAAAGTTTTTGTTTATCTTGAACTTAGTTAAGGATCTTATGATCACTTACATGTTTGCCTAACAAACAAAGATGCCTGGTTTGACTCTTGGAGGAGCCACAAATTGCTTGGGGGTTGGGTCAGGACGAAGTAAAACAAATCAAACTCATCGATCTCAAAAATAAACCATTGCATGAACATCTTCAAAATATATCATAAAAACATTAACTCAAACCAAAATAACAACCAAATCAACAAAGATAAACCGCACATCTTTTATCACCCCAACAATTTTTATTTATTTTTAATTACACACCCAAATCCCAACTTCTAATTCGCCCTTATACTCAACTTAATCAATAATAATTGCGATTAGTAAAATATAATGTTGTTGTTGTTTTTTGTATTTTGGGGTACACCGTTTTTTTTAAAGGAACACAAACCCTGGTTCGCTAACAGCTTCTTACCTTTTTTTCTAAAGTAGCTTTAACATTTAAGCTGCACAACGCTCATCAAATGAATAAGACCAAATATTATACTCTCAGATTTAGATGACGATCTACATTCTAACCTATCCGCAAACCTTTACAGCTGCTTCCGCCCTACCTCTTGCTCTGATCATATACAATCCGACATATTTTACTTTCAACACTCACATCACTAAGCTAGCAGACGTTTAAAAGTCTGAATTAGAAAACACAATTTCATGAAGGAATAAGCACCATTTCACAATAAGACCTTAATTAATAATCCTCAATATCAAACAGAAGACACTGATCTACTCTACCTCAGTTATAGCCTGCTTACTCAGTCTATACATTCCACCCCTCCTATCTACGAAAGACTATAACGAATAATCTACTCACATTATTACTCTCCAACCGATATAATTAGAAGTATCCGGTATCTTCTTAAGCTTTATACAAAAACTTCTATCACTTTAAATGTAATAAAAAATATGATTTTGTAAAAATAAAATTAACTTCAGTCAGATGATTCCCTTGTTAACTGAAGAAGTATATAGAAAGAATAGTTGGTAGTTTTGTATTAACCACTTAAGTCCCACACAATTTTCTTTCAAATTTCCATCTAAGAAAATGTAGTGTCAAAAACAAAAAACAGTAAGTTTTTGATTTCAGGGCATTTTGAATTTTTAGAAAAATAAAAAGAATTCCCAGTTCTAACATAATCAAAACTTTCTTTTGGTCTCAGGAAAGAAAAGACAAAAGCAGCCAAGGACAAAATAACTGTATATATATACACTGTGTATATATATATATAAACAACACCAGCACGCCCTTGCGGGCGGTTTATCCTTCAAGCTCGGGTCCTCTACCAGAGGCCTGGGAGCTTGAGGGTCCTGCGCAGTATCTTAGCTGTTCCCAGGACTGCGCTCTTCTGGACAGAGATCTCCGATGTTATTCCCGGGATCTGCTGGAGCCACTCGCCTAGCTTGGGAGTCACCGCACCTAGTGCTCTGATTACCACGGGGACCACCGTTACCTTCACCCTCCACATCCTCTCGAGCTCTTCTCTGAGCCCTTGGTATTTCTCCAGCTTCTCGTGTTCCTTCTTCCTGATATTGCTGTCATTCGGAACCGCTACATCGATCACTACGGCCGTCTTCTTCTGTTTGTCTACCACCACTATGTCCGGTTGGTTAGCCACCACCATTTTGTCCGTCTGTATCTGGAAGTCCCACAGGATCTTAGCTCGGTCATTCTCCACCACCCTTGGGGGCATCTCCCATTTTGACCTCGGGACTTCCAGGTTATACTCGGCACAGATGTTCCTGTACACTATGCCGGCCACTTGGTTGTGGCGTTCCATGTATGCCTTGCCTGCTAGCATCTTGCACCCTGCTGTTATGTATAGACCCCAGCCTCTATGGATCTTGTACTCAGAGCTTGTTCTTGTGCTGCCATGATTAGTGCCTCTGTGCTGTCTTTCAGTCCAGCTTTGTCCAGCCACTGGTAGGATTTCTGGATATCAGCCACCTCCTCTATCTGCCGGTGGTACATACCGTGCAGGGGCCTGTCCTTCCATGATGGTTCCTCGTCTCCCTCCTCTTTCTTGGGTTTCTGCTGCCTGAGGTATTCACTGAGCACTCGGTCAGTTGGGGCCATCTTCCCAATGTATTCTTGGATGTTCCTTGTCTCATCCTGGACTGTGGTGCTGACACTCACCAGTCCCCGGCCCCCTTCCTTCCGCTTAGCGTACAGCCTCAGGGTGCTGGACTTGGGGTGAAACCCTCCATGCATGGTAAGGAGCTTTCTTGTCTTTATGTCAGTGGCTTCTATCTCCTCCTTTGGCCAGCCTATTACCCCAGCAGGGTACCTGATCACGGGCAGGGCGTACGTGTTGATGGCCCGGATCTTGTTCTTACCATTCAGCTGACTCCTCAGGACTTGCCTGACCCTCTGCAGGTACTTGGTGGTTGCAGCTTTTCTAGCGGCCTCTTCATGGTTCCCATTCGCCTGCGGGATCCCCAGGTACTTGTAACTGTCCTCTATGTCTGCAATGTTGCCTTCTGGTAGTTCAATCCCCTCAGTTCTGACTACCTTCCCTCTCTTTGTTACCATCCGACTACACTTCTCCAGTCCGAACGACATTCCAATGTCATTGCTGTATAGCCTGGTAGTGTGGATCAGTGAATCGATGTCTCGTTCACTCTTGGCATACAGCTTGATGTCATCCATGTACAGGAGGTGGCTGACAACTGCTCCGTTCCGTAGTCGGTATCCGTAGCCAGTCTTGTTAATGATCTCACTGAGGGGGTTCAGGCCTATGCAGAACAGCAGTGGGGACAGAGCATCTCCTTGGTAGATCCCGCACTTGATGGTGACTTGTGCTATGGGCTTGGAGTTGGCCTCTAGTGTTGTACGCCACATCCCCATTGAGTTCCTGATGAAGGCTCTTAGGGTCCCATTGATCTTGTACAATTCTAGGCATTCCAGTATCCAGCTGTGGGGCATTGAGTCATAGGCCTTCTTGTAATCAATCCAGGCAGTGCACAGGTTGGTCAGTCTGGTCTTGCAGTCTCGGCTGACTGTTCTGTCTACCAGTAGCTGGTGTTTTGCGCCTCTGGTATTCTTGCCAATTCCTTTCTGTGTCCCGCTCATGTATTGACCCATGTGCCTGTTCATCTTAGCCGATATGATGCCTGACAGGAGCTTCCATGTAGTACTGAGGCAGGTTATTGGTCGGTAGTTGGAGGGGACCGGTCCCTTCTTGGGGTCCTTGGGGATCAGGACCGTTCGACCTTCGGTTAGCCATTCCGGGTGTCTCTCGTTAACTAGCAGCTGGTTCATTTGTGCTGCCAGACGCTCGTGGAGTGCAGTCAGCTTCTTCTAGCCAGTAGGCGTGAACCATGTCGGGCCCTGGTGCTGTCCAACTCTTCATACTGGAGACCCTTTCTTGGATATCTGCCACTGTGATGGTTACTGGACCCTGTTCAGGGAGGTCGCTGTGGTCTGCCCTCAGATCCACTAGCCACTGAGCATTGCCGTTATGGGTTGCGTCCTTCTCCCATATGCTCTTCCAGTATTGCTCCGTCTCCAGCCTTGGTGGTGCTGTTCTCTTATTGTTCCCTTGCCACTGAGAGTACACCTTTGCTGGTTCTGTGGAGAACAGCTGGTTTATTCTCCTGCCTTCTATCTCTCTGGTGTACCTCCTCAAGCGGCTGGCCAAGGCTATGAGTCTTTGCTTGGCAGTTTCCAAGGCCTCAGGTATATATATATATATACATACACACATATATATCACTAAAGTTTTATTGAATTGAATTGAATCTTGGTTATAACTTTTTCAAAAGGAAACCTTGAAGGCTAATTTCAAAAATGGAGAGTGTCTTTTTTCTGAATTAAAACTGGGAACTGATTCCATAGGAGAGGAGCCTGATAGCCAAAGGCTGTCCTTCCCATTCTACTTTTAGAAACGCTGCAAACAAGTAAACCTGCAGTCTAAAACAAAATGCTCTGCTGGAATAATTTGATACTACTGTAGTCTCTTTGACGGGGACTGATTATTTAAGACCTTAGATGTGAGGAGAGGAGTTTTAGATTCAATTTTTAATTTAACAGGGAAAAGCTAATATGGGACAAATCTTTTTCTAGTCTCTGATACTACTCATGTTGCAGAACTTTGGATTAATTAGCAACTTTTCGGGCCTGATACCATTGAATTAGAATAGTCTAGCCTGGAAGTAACAATTGCACAGGCCAGCTTATAAGCTTCACCTATTTCAAAGAGATTTAAATAAATTATTAAACTAAATGTTAAATTAATTTCAGTTTGTGGTCTTCTTTGTCATATTTTGTTTTTGTTTGTTTATTTTGTGCCAGAGTGAGTGTATTTTTAGTGAGCAACACACTTTCACACCTAACCCACTTATAGTGGCCACAGTTTCCAAAGTGAACCTTATGTTGTGTTCAAGAACACTTGGAGGATCTTGTCAGAAATGATGACTAGCTGATCACTAGAAGGGGTGTGTCTTTTATGTGCAGTAAATGGATGCAACAGAAATTCAAATGCCAAATTTTTAACTTGGGGTGAGATGAACTACCGGTTGAACTTACCTCCAAGTTTGGAAAAAAATGTGCATAGTGTGTGTATGTCATGTAATCAGCTCAAGCTTCTCCTTAGCCACCGGCTCACTGGATAAAGTTACTCCCTAAATGTCAGTGAACTTATTTAACACGAGAAATGATCCTCTCTTGCAGTACCTGCTGCAGTTATGTTATACGTGCTTTGTAATTTAGCATATGTTGAATCATATTATCTACATTTGTGCTCTTTGACTGACCTATTTTCAGAATTATCAATAGAAAATAACAAAATAAAACAGTACATAAAACTGAGGAAGAACTGAGGGATGAAGGTGGTACTATTCTCAAAGAAATGGACAAAGTAAAAGATGGACTTTTTAAAATCAGTGAAACTCTGAAACTCTACCTGTGTTAATCCAATTCAAAGAAGAGCACAAAATCTGCCCTGTGCAGATGTAGGCACACTTTATTTAAGGTTTCATTTGGTGTGCCACAGAAAGAAAAGATCACATGGGCATCATTTGAGTTTAAGTACAGTTAATAAACTGTCTGAAATGATTTTGTTAGGCAAATGGGGATTATGAAAATTATTTTGTTTACTATGATATTTCAGAAGGTATAGTCAACATCTAACATGCCGAGTAGATGGTGGAGTGCAAATAAAAATTTTTTCCATGAAATGTAGTAGAATAAATGCATAAAGTAGTATCCTTTTTTTGAGAAACTCAATGACAACATGAGTCTCTTATAACAGTGCTCTCCTCTTTTTTCAGGACTGGGTCAGCTTGATTTTATCTGTCAAAAGTTTCACTAGTTTTTAAGACATCTGCTCTCTTATGGTAAGCTTTCAGCAGAAGTACAATTCTGCTGAAACTATTCATCAAATTAGACAAAATCTGCCAAGAGAATAGGAGCATTTCACTTGCAGAGATTTTTAAAACAAATATCCTGTTCCAAAGCACTCACTGATATCTTAAAGTTTGGCCAGCCTAACAAGACAGTTAAAATCAATAACATATGTGTGTGTATATATATATATATATATATATATA
>NW_024582678.1:0-9157 GCF_018398535.1 Haplochromis burtoni
TGATTTAATTAATGTGGGGGGGCTGGTTGACCTCTGATGACCTCTAGAAATTTTATTAATATCTTTAAAATGATAGCAGCAGAAACGAAAATTTTTGCAGCACAAACCAGCACAAACGTAGCACAAACGTTTGATACCACTTTTGTTGGATTTGAAAAAGGTGGGGGGGCCAACTTCACTCACATGGCGACAGCACTTCTGGGTCGTCGGGTCCCCTTTTGCTAGGTTGCCTCCGTACACACCACAGCGGAGCCGGAGGGGAAAGACAGAGCGAGAGGCACACACGCACAAATATATACACACCGGCAGGTCGACCGGTCGGGGCACCATCAGATCCTGACATAAATAAATGTGGATATCATCTGCATAGCAAATGATGAAATCTATGCTTCTGAATATACTGCCTAAGGGAAGCATTTATAATGTAAACATAATTGGTTCTAGCTCCAAATAACAACAACGGGTTTTCCCCAGAAAGTTTCCCAGTTATCTATAGAGCCGACATCATTTTTTGAACACAATCCAGACAGCCAGCAATTTAAACACAAGCAGGATAGAACCCTGCTGCTGCATGTTTTTGGCTTTGAAACTGATGGTGCAGCTTCTCTGATATGCCAATAGAGAGAAGCAGTCACACTCCTGGGACACATTGCTGATAAAAAAAAACAGAAGTGATGTTTTCATTGTAAATGGTTAAAGTTGTACTGAATGCAGAGAAAGTAAGGTAAAAGATTGAATTAAACTTTTCATGCTACTGTGAGATATGCAGGAACTGAAAAGGGAGAAAGGAAAATGCTGAATCTACTACTGGAGGGAAATACAAAAAAATGTAACTCAGTTATGTTTTTGTAAAGAATGAAATATACATTGATTTGGGATGAAGGAGTTCTGTGTTTAATCTCATGAGGCTGGCTGAACCCACCACAATGAGATATGTGGTTATATATGGCATAACAGCTTTAATGTAAGCCAATTTACTACACTGAAAACCAAATAAATACAGGTTAATAAGGTGGGTTTATAAAACTTTTTGTGTTTGAAAGGGTTTTATGATGAGTGTAGACTTAGGAAAGGAACATTTTGTTTAAATGTTTTAAATGATAACGAAAGAGACAAAACCACACCAACTTGAGCAATTGGAAAAAACTTATTACCAAAACAAATAAATAGAATTATTTGATAACATCATTTGTAAATGTTGCATCGCCCTTTGCATTTGCAAAGTGAATTGTTTATTAGATGTCCTTTGTTGTATCATACTGTTGTTTCTGTGTTTAACTGCAGTATAACAGTGATTTCACAGGAAGAGTTCTTTCCATAGAACAGGGCCTGACAAGTTCTGATAAAAGTGCTGATCTACTGCTTGTACATAGGAATAGATGTCTGCTCCTGGCCACAGAGAATACAACATCCCTTTGGAGCTGGAAAATAAGCAATTTTCTACTTGGCTTAGGGCCTCATCCATAAGAAGCATGGATATATGTGACCTCTGCTTGACAGTTTTGCTGATGTGCTGCTGACACTGGCATGTATAAATGATTCTCAATTTCCTTTATTAATTTCAAATGCCACTATAAATTTGCCTCTAACTGGACCTGACCCAACATTTTAGTTCACCATCACACACAAGAGGAGATGACCACACACACACACACACACACACACACACACACACACACACACACACACACACACACATACATTTTGGTCATAGTATTGAAAGTATAGAATAGTACTGCAGGTGAGCTTAGAATAGGCACATCTACACCTGTTCTTCACCTGCTGCATGTGGTTAGAGTAATCCTCCAGCTCACAGCAGGTCTCCCAAGCAGAACTCCCATTTCTGGGGAATTCCACAACAGCAACCTGATCAGCCTGGGGGCAGGGAAACATAAACCAGGCAGAGTGCTATGTTTTAACATTCAACAGAACTTTCAAAATAAGAATGTGGGATTCTCTATTAGTAAATTTAAATGTGTCATAACTGCACTGAATTTCCTTTCATTAATAGCGATGATGACCAGCTCATCACTCAGAGCATGAGGGTCTTGTATTTTCAAGCAGTTGCACAGCTGTGTATTTCTGTGTATTTAATATAAGTGTCTTTTATCCTGTCTTCCTTCTCTTTCCCCAACCAGTCGCAGCAGATCACCACCCCTCACTGAGCCTGGTTCTGCTGGAGGTTTCTTCCTTTTAAAGGGGAGTTTTTCCTTCCCACTGTTGCCAAAGTACTTGCTCATAGGGGGTGTGATTGTTGGGTTTTTCTCTCTATGTATTATTGTAGGGTCTACCTTACAATATAAAGCACCTTGAGGCAATTGTTGTTGTGATTTAGCGCTGCATAAATAAAATTGAATTGAATTGAATTGAAAAACAAATTTGCAACTGATAGCAAAAGGTTTGTGATTTTTGCTTATTTATCACAGACAGATTGCAAGTCATCTAATAAGAACTAATGAATGCAGCCTATCAAGTTCATTAGTGTATAACAAGCACTTAACTCAGTAATACACAAGTTAACATTTTCTAAAAGAAAGCTCCCAGCTAACACCAGTAAAGTGTTCTTCATCCATGTGAAAGTTCATGTGATAAAAACCCAACTGCTAATGTGCACTGGTTGAAATAATTCCCATATTGGATTATATTGACTGTGTGATTGCTGCATTGTCATTTGTTTATTCAACTCCGGTAAGCAAAATCGACACTCAAACTCCATTGCCTTAGCTGTTTATTTTTTTTTTCGGTGTTTTTTGCCCTAGTTTAGCCCTAGTTATTATCTTTAAGACTTTCAGGGAGCAGCTGAAAGAAGAAGATTCTCCTCACCATATGTTGAAATCAAATGTTTTTATACTCCTTCAGCAGGGACAACAGAAACTTTTTTGTCTTAAATACAGTGATTGCACTTTGTAGCAATAGTGTCAATGAACAAAATCAAATTAGGAGTGTGTACAAATATCTTCCAGCAAGAATTCTGAAATATATACACAGTGGCTTGCAAAAGTATTCGGCCCCCTTGAACTTTTCCACATTTTGTCACATTACAGCCACAAACATGGATCAATTTTATTGGAATTCCATGTGAAAGACCAATACAAAGTGGAGTACATGTGAGAAGTGGAACAAAAATCCTACATGATACCAAACATTTTTTACAAATAAATAACTGAAAAGTGGGGTGTGCGTAATTATTCAGCCCCCTGAGTCAATACTTTGTAGAACCACCTTTTGCTGCAATTACAGCTGCCAGTCTTTTAGGGTAAATGTCTCTACCAGCTTTGAACATCTAGAGACTGAAATCCTTGCCCATTCTTCTTTGCAAAACAGCTCCAGCTCAGTCAGATTAGATGGACAGCATTTGTGAACAGCAGTTTTCAGGTCTTGCCACAGATTCTCGATTGGATTTAGATCTGGACTTTGACTGGGCCATTCTAACACATGAATATCGTTAGCTTCATAGCATAAGTGCCTAAGTCATTTTTTGGTCAAATTGAGATTTTTGCCTAACTTTACTCCCCTACCACTGCTGCATCATCCTGTCCGTCTGAAACACAAAACACAAAAAAATGACTTAGGCACTTATGCTATGAAGCTAACGATATGTTTTATTTTAAACCATTCCATTGTTGCCCTGGCTTTATGTTTAGGGTCGTCGTCCTGCTGGAAGGTGAACCTCTGCCCCAGTCTCAAGTCTTTTGCAGACTCCAAGAGGTTTTCTTCCAAGATTGCCCTGTATTTGGCTCCATCCATCTTCCCATCAACTCTGACCAGCTTCCCTGTCCCTGCTGAAGAGAAGCACCCCCAGAGCATGATGCTGCCACCACCATATTTGCATCGCTGTGTTCTGGAACCTAAAGGCAACTAGAGCAGCAGCAAGCCCCAGCACAGAACAGTGCATCACTGACAACCAATATTATATTGGTGTAGTGTAGTGTAAATAGGGATGGGTATTGAAAACTGGTTCTTGTTGAGAACCGGTTCCCACTGTTTCAATTCCTTGGAATTGTTTGCCATTTTTGCAAACGATTCCCTTATCGATTCCAGTCTCCCCGAATGACGTCACCACATTGCAGAGCGTCATTTACCTGGCAGGAAACATGGCGACTCAAACGCTAAAAAGTTTGGTTATACTGTACGAGAACGGATGACAACAGGGCAACTTGCAATACTTGCAAAGTGGATATTTCATTTAAGGGAGGAAACACTACGAATATGCAAAAGCATTTGCTCACAAAACACGCGATAACCTTAAATGAATGTCATGTTTTTAATTCCGCTCCGGACTCGTGACCCAGCAGCAGCGGTAACGTTTGCACGTCCTCTCCCGTTAATGCGGCAGGTAAATAATCAACTAACAGTGCATATTATGTTATCGCGATCTGCCTTATTACAAAACCTGCCATTACTGTGCATTTAGGTGACCATGATGAGAGAGACAGACAGAGTCTGGCTCAGATGCTGGCAGTTCTCACTGCAGTCTACCGGTAGCGTCTCCTTTCAGGCCAGGATAGTCACCGAGCAGTGACTAAGTTTGTGGTAAAAGGCTTGCACCCATTTGCCACAGCAGATGCCCCCGATTATCGGTAAGTGAATGTGTTTAATTGTAGGTAGGGATATTACTGGATATTCTTGTGTAATTGCTACAGAATAATTTATGTTATACTTTGTTATTGCTACAGAAGAATATTTATTTTATTATTTTACTTTTTTTTCCTGGGGACCCTGTGACACCCCATTGAAGAGCCGTAGGCTGGATCTCTTAAGATCTCACTGTTGGGTTTGTAAGGCCATGTTACTCCTAAATTTCTATCTTGTTCAAATAGAAGATATAAAACAAAGTTTAAGCTATTCGACCTTAGTGTTCTCCTTTTTTAAAAAGAATCGATAAGAGAATCGATAAAGAATCGAATCGTTAAACAGAATCGAAAATGGAATCGGAATCGTGAAAATCTTATCAATACCCATCCCTAAGTGTAAATAGCATACTTTATTCAAGAGTTGTCAGTTGAGTGTGCAGAAGCAGACATGGGCTGGTACTGACATCAACCAATGTGTTGGGATTGCTGCTGAGATTAATTTCACGGTCTGTCTGAACTAATGTTTGAATGCATATTTTGACCATTTTTAGCTTGATGAATTTTTGAAAATCAAATGTACATTCTAAAAAAGTTTTAAAACATGCTGTTAGATACATTAGAGGGATTGTTGCATTAATTTTAACATCTTAACTCATTCTACGAGAGATTTGGCCTTGGACTTTTGTTCCCAACAGTTTTTCTTGAAACATTATTTTTTTAAAGTCATCTCTCGTAATTGATCTCTATCTGATGTAAGTACAGTATTAAATGTATGCAGTATCTTTTTAGGTTTCTTGAAAGTCCTGCTATCTGTACAAGTGTGTAGATGTTGTGCAGAATTGTGATATGACTGCAGTTTATTTTCAGTGTAGGAAAATATAAACCTGACAGGCAAAGAAATGTCCAGCTCTACTTATGTTCCATAAAGGTGGATATACTGATACATACAGTGATTAAAAAAAACATTAGTTGTAATAGTTTGAACATATCTGAACCACCTGTAAAATAGCAGGAAAAATTAGACTTTTCAATTAGGTCAAAGTAGTACTCCAGCCAAGACTGTTTCCTGTTGTCAAAATCACTATGGTCTGGCTTTGAAGCTAGCTTTGGCCTGTTTGATTCATGGAAGGTTGCCCAAAAACAGGATAAGGGTTTGCCTCTTCTGTATAGAGAAAGATTTTTACACATGTAGGAAGAGCCAAGATATTCACTTCTCTCTTGTTTGTTCAGGAAAACTAATACACGGCCGCAGCTTTTCAGCTGCATCCTACACACCACCATAACAGCAACTCTTCCTTTTATGTTCTTTTTATGCAGGGAGGCGTGATTGCTGATGGAGCTCCGGTGAGTTGGCCTCCCCTGCAGCTGCGCCACAAACCACGCCTGCCACAGATGGCATCCATCTTTCAAGCAGCAAACTGCTCATTATTGGCACTTTATTTGACTGGTTGTTCAGACATCAGTTGTCACAGTTTATCAGTGATACCAAGGTAGGGTCAAAATAAGCAATTGCCAAATCCCCTCAGCTGCAAAAGACTTGCATAGAGAAAATGCTGGCACAGAGCTCTGGAATCTTTCTAAAGCCGCAGTCACTCTGGCATCTTTACAGTTTAACCCCACAGTTGATTATGATTCATGTCACCAAATAGGTAATAATTATTTTTCAGGAAATTGAAAAAGTGGTGCATATGAAATGTTTAGTGTAAACAAATACATTTACTCTTCTTGCACTTCAACGATGGAGTGCAAGAAGTCAGACAAATTATGTGGTCATTTCCAGTCGTACTAATGAAGCAGCTCGCTAGTAATTATTATATATACCGTTTTATAGTACATTTTGTTAACTCTGCTGAATTCAATAACGACAACTCAGCAACATAGCAGTTCTATCAGCATTGAAAAATTAACCACATCCTTAGTAGTTGATTTAAAATGATTATGAGTATATTGGATTTCAGGAAGGAAATTTTATTTGACTTATTTTACTGCAGTGGGTTGTTTTTACAAAATAAAACTAATGGTCAAGTGTTATATCTTATACACTCTTTTTCATTATTCAACTTTTTGTTGTAACTTTTTTTCATTGGTTTTTGTGCAGGGCTACTTATTTTTATTTTAGTTTATGACCAAATGCTAATTTAGAAAGCCAAGGCAAGACTGAAGACAGGAAAAATGTTGGTCACTTAATATACTGCTTTATAGTTTTTGATTATGGTTGTTTGTTTGTTTTTTCAACATTAATAAGAAAGCTGTTCATTGACACCAACGTCACTGGTCAATGTGAGGTCTGCTATGATAGCTGATAGTAGAGTTGGATTTAAACAGAAAAACTCCCTTGGTGTCAAACTGTATTTTCAAATCGCAACATGGCATGATCTGCCATTGTCTGAATTATAGAGAAGGGATTTATTCCTTGCTGAACTTGAGAGCCACAAAATCATTATCAGTAGTCACTAAAGGCCTGCAGGCTTCGCTTAGTGAACACTGGGATTAAGAGCAACAAGTGAAGAATTGCCTCCATGAACTGATTTTCTTGATAAACCACCTATAGAAATTTGTCAACAGAAAATGACAGCGATAGTCTTTTTCTTTCATATTTTTTTCTTGAAATTTGATCCTGCACTACATTTCAGTGAAAACTGAACTTATGTCAGCTACATCAGTGATCATGCTGTGTGGAGCATTGTACGCCACAGACTAAAGGCCTGTGGTCAGACAGAGAGATGGTGCTAAGGGGTGGCCATAATCCTCCTAAATAGGGATGGGTATCGTTTAGGTTTTATCCGATACCGGTGCCAAACCGGTACTTTTGAAACGGTGCCGGTGCTTAAACGGTGCTCAAACCGGTGCTTAAAGAATGGAGAACACAAAATTGGTCCAAAAACCTCTCATGTTCAGCTGTTTTTTTGTAAAAAGATAACAATGTTAGCCTTTTCTGCAGCTATGGGGCATATATGGTATCACTCTTGGCTGGAAGCAGTGCTTAAACAATGGAAAAAACACAAACTTTGTCCAAAAACCTCTCATGTTTAACTGTTTTCCACTTTTTCTTTGGTCATTTTAGCCTTTTTGGCCAGGGTGAAGGGAGTATCTGCCATCAAACAAGAAGACAGCCGCATGTAGCTATGATGATGTTTGCTAGTTCACCTTACATGCATTAATGTAATAACGTGGTTAGCCTACTCAACGTAAATTACACACGAACAACATTAAGCTAATCACGCAGAGAAGAACGGCTGCTGCTGCCAACATCATCCTCATCATTTCTGCTACACTGGCAGGGTTACGGCTACACACGCAGTAGATGTGCCCGGTGTGAGGTCTCACAGCAAGCTATCAAATACGGCGCATTTCTCGGCTTTAAAAAAAAAAACGCTATGCGTCGCCAGGTGTTTCATCAGATTTGAGGAGTTACCTCCTTTGCACAGTATCACCTTAAAGCACTTGTTGCAGGCTGCTGAGTTTGCATATTTTGCTGTGAAGTACAACCAGACTTTTGACCGCTTCACCTTGGGCATTTTTAATCTGTAGCTCTGCTCTAAAAGAACGTACGTACCTGGACCCGCCTACTATCCTTGGAAACGTAAAATGATTGGCTAGAATCTAAAGTGTATCACAGCTCAGGTAAAAAAAAGCACCGAAATAAAGCACCGAAATGTGCGCTGCTTTTCGGTCTGGTTACTACCGTTTATGTCAGAACCGGTGCCATCATGGCACCGGATACCGGTACCCATCCCTACTCCTAAATCCCTGAAAGGTTGTACAGCTGACCCAATGGCATTAAAAAAGAAATTAGTTCCTTGTGCTCGAACACTTTCCATGGGTAACTTTAAAATTCTTCCTACTTTTTCATCAGTGTTTCTTTAAAAGCATTCCTGCAGATACTCGGAGCAAAATTCAAAAACAACAAAAATGTCCTTGATCCCGTTGGAGACCTTCACCCACTCTTGAGACTACCACAGTCTGTTCTTCTGTGTTCTCCCCTTGATAATATCACCTGCTCAAGGGTATGGATATTATCCTATCTTGCTCATCCATGTGCTTTGATACACAACACTGATGTGCTCATGTACCAGCTGCTTCCTCAGCAGAATGTTCTGTCTTTATCACAGTCACACATTCTTAAATTGGTGAGTGCTGTCAGAGTGCCAACAGAAAAGATGCCAGGAATAACTGATTGCATTAACTTGTTTGTTTGTGATGTGGAAAACAGCTGAATGTTTAAAGTATCTTCAACCACTACTCTATAAATCCTATCATTCGGCACTGTTTTTGGATTTACTGTCATTGAGACAGCCATGTAAAAGAGCTTTAGTGAATGATTCTTTATCAGCGGTACTGTGACAGTATACTTAGATGATGTCACAATGCGATGTGAGCCCTCTGTTAACCTGTTCTGTTTACAATAAAAATATCAAGCTCTTAAATGAGAGTAAAGCCACTCCTGCTTTGAACAACTGTGTACCAGTGATTTGTTTTCTTAATCATATACAGTGGGGCAAAAAAGTATTTAGTCAGCCACCGATTGTGCAAGTTCCCCCACCTAAAATGATGACAGAGGTCAGTAATTTGCACCAGAGGTA
>NW_024582678.1:9523-23883 GCF_018398535.1 Haplochromis burtoni
GTGGAGCAATCATCAGAAAATGGAAGACATACAAGACCACTGATAATCTCCCTCGATCTGGGGCTCCACGCAAGATCTCATCCCGTGGGGTCAAAATGATCATGAGAACGGTGAGCAAAGATCCCAGAACCACACGGGGGGACCTGGTGAATGACCTGCAGAGAGCTGGGACCAAAGTAACAAAGGTCACCATCAGTAACACACTACAACGGCAGGGAATCAAATCCCGCAGTGCCAGACGTGTTCCGCTGCTGAAGCCAGTGCATGTCCAGGCCCGTCTGAAGTTTGCCAGAGAGCACATGGATGATACAGCAGAGGATTGGGAGAATGTCATGTGGTCAGATGAAACCAAAGTAGAACTTTTTGGTATAAACTCAACTCGTCGTGTTTGGAGGAAGAAGAATACTGAGTTGCATCCCAAGAACACCATACCTACTGTGAAGCATGGGGGTGGAAACATCATGCTATGGGGCTGTTTTTCTGCCAAGGGGACAGGACGACTGATCCGTGTTAAGGACAGAATGAATGGGGCCATGTATCGTGAGATTTTGAGCCAAAACCTCCTTCCATCAGTGAGAACTTTGAAGATGAAACGAGGCTGGGTCTTCCAACATGACAATGATCCAAAACACACCGCCCGGGCAACAAAGGAGTGGCTCCGTAAGAAGCATTTGAAAGTCCTGGAGTGGCCTAGCCAGTCTCCAGACCTCAACCCCATAGAAAATCTGTGGCGGGAGTTGAAAGTCCGTGTTGCTCGGCGACAGCCCCAAAACATCACTGCTCTCGAGAAGATCTGCATGGAGGAATGGGCCAAAATACCAGCTACTGTGTGTGCAAACCTGGTAAAGACCTATAGTAAACGTTTGACCTCTGTTATTGCCAACAAAGGTTATGTTACAAAGTATTGAGTTGTATTTTTGTTATTGACCAAATACTTATTTTCCACCCTGATTTACGAATAAATTCTTTACAAATCCTACCATGTGGATTCATGGATTTTTTTTTCACATTCTGTCTCTCACAGTTGAAGTGTACCTCTGGTGCAAATTACTGACCTCTGTCATCATTTTAGGTGGGGGAACTTGCACAATCGGTAGCTGACTAAATACTTTTTTGCCCCACTGTATATTGCTACACTCAGCTTAGAAGAATAAATATATGAGAAAACAAACAAGCCAAACAATCACTCGCTAATGGTGGTTATTGTCAGAGTGGTTGGGTTTAATTTGATATATTTTAGAGGGAGATGTACATAGACTCATAGAGCAGAACATTAAAACCACCAGTCAATGCAACTGTAATGGTAAATAGACTGATTTGTATATAATGCTTTTCTACTCTGCTGGAGTACTCAAAGCACTTTATACAACATGCCACATTCACACAAGCACTTACCTAAGATTTACACACATTCACGCACATTTGAGCAAGTTGGGATTAGTATCTTGCCCAAGCATATTTGGCATGCACACTGGGGGAGCCAGGGATCAAACCACCAACCTTTCAATCAGTAGATGACCTGCTCTTTGAGTGCCCCAAAACGGTCGCACGACTGAAAAATCAGCTCAAAATGGGCCCAAAATCGCACAGTGTATGCCCAACTTAACTGTGTACTAATGCATAGTGGCAGGAGAGCCATGTTCAGCATTAAGATAGTGTTTTACATTCTTCCTATTTCATGTGCGAACAGTCATTTTCTGAAATGTGACTGAAAAGTCACATTTCTGCTTTTAAGATGTACGAGTGCCAATAATGTTGCAGAGTCTCTGATAACAGCAGTAAACTTTATTCTGTTTTTAGTCAGATATGGTTTTAGCCTTTGGATCATGAAGATATTAACGTATGGTGGAATATGGATTTAATCTACTTTGCCTTTTTACACACCGCCACCATCACCATCACCAAATAAATAAAAATTCAAATTGATACTCACACTGTATGCGTGTGTGTTCTTGCTATCTTTGTGGGGACCAACAACCCTCATGGGGACAAAAATCCTGGTCTCCACAGGGTTGAAGGTATTTTTCGCACTCAAAATGTGGTTTTAGTGTCAGGGTCACGGCTAGGTTTAGGGTAAGGGTTAGGGTTAGGCATTCATTTTTGATCGTTAGGATAAGGGGCTAGGGAAACCATTATGTCAATGAGATGTTCCCACGAGGATAGCAAACATGACGTGTGTGTGTGTGTGTGTGTGTGAGTGTGTGGTGGTGTGTGTGTGTGTGTGTGTGTGTGTGTGTGTGTGTGTGTGTGTGGCAATGACTGGTGAAACAAATTCAGATTAACAACAGCTCAGTTCCTCTAAGTGTTAGATTGAGCTGTGACAATGAGCCAACATCCAACACAGCTGACTTCCCCTAAAAAAAATGAAGCCATCATTGATAATTAACTTTTCCTACTATGACATGCCAAATATTCTGCTGTGATGCCGGTCAGTCACTATTTATTAATAAGGTTTTAAAATAAAATAAATTTGCTGCTTGTCACTTTATTGATAAACATATTCAATTATCTTGTTGTTGATTTTATTTGCTCATCAGGAATTCGCCATCTTCACACTGCAGCATGGATCTAAGTTTTTGACCATACTTACTGTGTTATTTTTACATTTTTAGGTGATTGATATATTATCAACCTTCTTATCACTTCCTGTAAAAACATTAAATGAATGAAGCTAGCCTGTCTAAAACTGACTTAGTGCAGTGACACATTTAGAGAAAAACTTGCTACAACTATTACATGGACATTTATGTCTTTTTAAAAAATGAAAACATTCAGCATTTAAAAAAAATAAGAAATAAAAGTAAATTAAATTCAGTAGGGCAAATAAAGAAATGTGTAGGGCAGCTGGGTATAATAGTTTTGCCTCATTAAACATAAGAAAAGTTTATTAAGCACCAAGCCCATCACAGATGTATCGCCACAACAACATTAAAAGGGTCTAAAAACTCTCCCAAAAGGTAACATTAGTATTAGTGAATGAAAAAGTTGGCCAGATAAATCTGATCGGGTTCATTACAACACGTGAGAAACTCATCACACAGAATGGAAGGGAGGGTAAGGCAGCATTGTCCCACCTTGCTACTCCTCTCAAGACAGCATATCAACTGTGATACATTGGAGGAACAATGCAGAAAGGTCACTCTCAGCTGGTTATCTGTGGTGGTACTGCCACCACCAACTATGTAGGGCTGCAGCTGTTTTGTCACCCTGTGAACAGGAAGCAGTTAGAGGGGGCGCAATCCAATTAAAATCAACTCTTCAAGTGAGAACAGAAAGACGAGAAATAATACATTCATTTCTGCTTGGGCTCGAAACATACCTTGGCTGTAATAGTCACATTGCTTGACACTTTTACCGGACTTAAGGCATCCTTTCAGGTTTAGCTCTTTGATTCACTCTGCTGAGTATTCAGCCATTTGCACACTGCTTGCTCGTACTAGTACTAATTAGACTGTGGGATTATTTTTTCAGGTTATGTGTTTCACCTGTCAAATAAATTCAGCATAAGTGAAAGAAGGATTTAGATACATTTTTAAATGACTTGGCAGCAGTTCCCAGTGTCTAACCTGTTTACTTGTTGGGGTTAGAGGGAAACTGGCAGCGACAGGAGTTGTTGTATTTGTTTTGTTTGTTTGTTTGGATTGGTTTTTTACCATTCACTCTAATGAAATAATGCATGCAAGTCTTCTCGGGGAAAAGATCTCCATAACACCAAACGGCAGTGGTCGTGGCACTTAAAAGCCATAAACACAAGATAAATGTTAATCAGCTGCATGAGTGAACCACAATCAATCATCCAAGTTGCAAGAGGAAAAAGATTATTTAAAATGTAGCAGAGTGCTGATGGTGACATAAGAATGAGTAAATGAATCCATCCTAATTGTGAGGAATTTCTTTGTAAGTGGCATACAAACAGATGAAATATGCTGGCCTAATATAAGTGGAGAAAAAGAGGGAACTGTGACTGATCGCTATTAGGCTCATCTGAAAGAGAGGCCAGCTGTTGGAAGTACAACAGCAACACCCTGTGGCTGTGATAACTCATAACGCTGACTCCTGACTTTAAACATGACCCAAATTTCTTCACAGTGAAGATACATTACAATAATACATATTGACAGCCAAAACTAAATCAATAAAATCATCTTTGGCTCAGGAGGTAGAGTGGGTTGATGTCTGTCTTCTTGATTTTGTCAAAATTACCCCAATGTATCCATGCGTGCAAATGTTAGACAAGATGCTATATACAAGACGGTATACTGCACTCTGTATAAATGTGTGTGGATGAGTGAGGCTAGCAGTTAAAAGCGCTCAGTTACAATAGCAAAATAGTTTATTAATATAAAAAGAGTAACTTTAGACTCTAGATTTCTAGACTGATAATGTTGTGCAGTTTTTGCCTGCTAATGTAGTGGGTTAGATTTTGTAGATGTTCTGTTCATGCATGGGGTCTGTGAACTCAGCATGAACGTTCCACTTCTCTCTTTGCTCTCTAATGCTGGGCTTACACTGTGCGATTTTTTCAGTCGCGCGATTCAGCTCCTGCTCAAACTGCACGATTGACTCGCAGGGGTTAGAAGTTCATAGGTCACGATGCAGGGTCTCACACTATACGGCCCGATGCTCTGATGCGACCTGAGTGCTCAAACTGTCCGTACATAAAATGAAGGTTATAACAGAAATTCTGTCGCTCGCTCTCCCTCTCTGTCTTTCACTCACACAGACACGCACACCACCACCATCAACTTTGCTAAATTGCTCATGAAAAACATTGATCAGGCAGCTGTGATTGAGCAGCATGTAGATCCAACTATTTTCAAGGTTGTTGTGTCGTGATAATTTTGTGAGGCCACATTGAAAAGGCTTGGATGAGCTTTCCAAAGTTCTACAAGTTGTGCCTCCATCGCTTGTGTCCAGATCACACGCTGCACTGCCGTGCTGCGCCGTCTTTTTCGCTGACATTTGTGTTTGCGCGTGCGCAGTGTGACAAACTGGGGTGACACCCTCACGACCAAGCGATTGATGATCGGGAGCTCGTTGTGAGGTGTTAATCGCGTCTCATTACCCCACGTATACTACACGATGCACGACGCACGATGAAGGCCAAAATCGGGCCGATCGCCAAAACGGTCGCACGACTCAAAAATCGGCTCAAAATGGGCCAAAGATCGCACGGTGTAAGCCCAGCATTAGGGAGCGCTAACACAGTCCAAGGATCTACCTCTATAAACAGACTACACAACTACTATCACCACTGTGCACGACTTAATTTACATGCAATAACCCACACTCTAAATGTATGACACTATTCTTTCCCAGTTTGTATATTTGTACATTTTTTTAAATATATTTTTCATATGTATATAGTGCTTCAGAACTGTGCACCTCACCCCCTTTCTTTTCCTACATGTTTGCGCTGAGCAGGAGATGCTCTGTATTTCATTGTACATGTGTGTAGTGACAATAAAATGCATTCTATTCTAATCAGAGGCTGGTTATAAGAAGCAGCTGAGTCCTGGCATTTGGCAGTCATTCCTGCCGTAGCTGGCAATGATCACAGCCTGTTATTAAGCATTGCAGATTAGATTCATTTCCCCAGGCAATTGTTAAGCTGTGTACCTGTTAAAGGGTGGTGAGTAGGATCCTCATAGGTTGTCTGCATTTTGACTTATAGTCAGTTTTGGGACTAACGCGTTATTAAGTAACGCGTTACAGTAACTACATTATTATTGTTATTGAGTCGTTTGGTACCGGGCCGCGAGAGTTGAGGCTCAGCTGGGAAATGTATAGTTTTCAGGGTTTTTAGTGTTATTTTGTTATCGTTTTTATCGTTTCCTTGGTTTTCCTTGGTCTTTTCATGTGTGTTATGAATAAATTTTATTTTTTTCGGTACCGGTACTAGTTTTATTTTGTTGAAAAAGACACAAAGCTGGAGTTATTCTGTCTTTACACTGCAGCTGTTTCTTCTTCTCTCATTCTCTCCCCCTCCCTCTCTTGTTTCTACTTCAATCATGAAACTGATCAATGATCAGCTGATCGGCTTTTCTCTCTTATTTGTTTATCGCCCACTTCGCGCCAGAAAGAAGAAACCAGTGGATGTCGCACTAAACAACAGCTGCACGTTTAAGCTTGATCAGCTGTTGTTAGAATTTATTTAATATTAATTTCTAGTATCAGTTGGTGTTTGCTGGAGCCACAGCTGTAAAAGCTGCTGCTCATGATGTCGGTTTGGATATGTGGTGAGAGGGAAACATGAAGATGAAACCAGGAGATGTCCTTACTGAATCATCAGAGCTCAACAGGTGATGGAAAAACTGGTTTACCTTTTACCTGACATTAATGAGTTGAAGGGAAGTTATGAACTGTTTATGAGAGACAAATAACACCAGCATCCTTTTTTTTAACGTAGCTGACAGCTGGTAACTGTGCAGAGGCGGGTCTAGCAAAGTTTTGCCAGGAGGGCCAGGTAGGGCATTAACAGGGAATGGGGGGCACAAAGAAATACTTTTCTTTCTTATTCTCATTTAAAATGTCTCGCTTTTAAAAAATAATTATCTGAATCTTACAACAAACAATTGATAGACTGATACATATATACCATCAGAACAGTGAACATCACTGTCACAATAGCGTTTTTTGTTTTTTTTTTCATTCAAAGGCTTTATGATTTTTCCTATAATGGCGGTCTAGTCAAAATGCCCGGGACGATTTTTTGTCCCAGTCCAGCCCTGTATGCAGCTCATCTGCAGTCTGGTGTTACCTACATCTTCCTATTCAGAAGGCAGAATTTCCAAGTTCTGAGTACAATCAAAGGACCACAACTGCAGTTTTGGTGTTGGATGTAAAAAGCGCACATGACGCTGTGACGTAGGCTAGAATCATGGCAGCGGTCAACGACGGTCCAGGTGTGGGATTTCTCTCGTGGAAATATGCACATTATTTTTTTCCTTTCTATTGGTAGGTGGCACAGTGCACTTGTGGCAAGTAAGCAAGCTAGAAGACTAGCAATCTTGCTGGGTATCCAATTACAGAAGCAACACATTAACAAGAGAATTCTGAGTAAAACCAAAGTTACTTTCCCTAGTAACTAGTTACTTTGAAACTAACGAGTAACTTGAAGTAACTGAGTTACTTTTGATAAAAGTAACTAGTAATGTAACTAAGTTACTAATTTAAAGTAACTTACCCAACACTGCTTATAGTAGGGTGGACCCCAGATAATTGTTCTTCTCTTCCTTGTTACAGGCCTACTCTGCTGCTATCTTGTTGAAGGCTGATTGTTGCTTTGTTGTGTTGTGTTGTGTTGACTTGCATGTCACTGTGTGTGTGTGTGTGTAGACAAACTATTGTATAAATGGGTACATGTGGCTAGCAGTAAAAGGTTCTTAGTGTTCAGATGGAGTACGAAAAGTGCTATCTGAGGTGCCAGTCCACTTTGCTTTGTTTGGGACGTAAAAATGTAGTTTAAAGAGTGGATATCACCATTTATAACACAAAATCTTGATTCTTTGCTGGTAAGAATATACTTCTTTCTTCAGGCATGGATGCAACATGCAGTCATGTAGTTCAAAATTTGCCAAATTTAGATCAGTTGTAATTTTGGATTATTATTGGTGGAATCCCAAAATTTTATCAACACACCTCATGCAGCACTGATGCTGATAAAATAGGGCCACAGTGGCTCTCTGATATAGGCGGGTGCACATGCACAGCTTAAAAGCTTCACTGAGGTGAAAATAATTTTTTCCATATCACTCCCGCCATCAGGATGTCATTAGATAACAGGAGAAGCTCTTTCCCCGGAGTATAGAGACCAGAGAGAAATGTATCAAGAAACCTAGCACATCTTAGGGAACTGAAGGTTGCTTGTAAGTATGAGCCTTGTGAATTTAATGTCAAGGATTTTTAAATTAATCATCCAGCCCTGAAGACAGATCAATTGTCCTTTTAAAAATCTCAGTAAATACCATCCCTAGTTACTACATGAAACTTTGACATTGCAAGGGACTACTCAACTTCTATTGTGATGCTGCTGGATGATGACACATGAATTCAAGGACATATCTTTTGTAAACAACACAAGTCTCCTGCGCAGAAGTTGTTGAGGAATCACTCTTGAAAAGATTTTAGGCAACATGCACCGAAGTTTTGACTGTGCTCTCAAACCATATGTCTATTGAGGTAGGTCTAAAAAAAAAACTTCCAGGTGAGACCATTCTAATCACCTTTGAAATGAGTGATTAGAATAATTATTTCAGGCTAGAGGGATGGCTCCTGCTATTAACAACCCTCTGTTCAATATCACAACAAATTAGTTCATGCTCATTAGTATGAGTTGTGCTTGCTTAGTGGTTTGGAAAGCCTCCATTGGGAACATGCTTTATTACTCCCTGTGTGTAGAGCATGTAATTAACATTCATCAAATGCTGTGTTTATATAACGTCCCTCCTCACAAATGTAATTTTGACATTATGTAAGTGTTATTTTCCTTATCAAGGAGGGTCTTACTGCTAAATTTGCTAAATTGTTGCATCAACGATCAGCCGAATCTGCATCTGTAGATACAGGGAGTGCAGAATTATTAGGCAAATGAGTATTTTGTCACTCATCCGCATGTTGTCTTACTCCAAGCTGTATAGGCTCGAAAGCCTACTACCAATTAAGCATATTAGGTGATGTGCATCTCTGTAATGAGAAGGGGTGTGGTCTAATGACATCAACACCCTATATCAGGTGTGCATAATTATTAGGCAACGTCCTTTCCTTTGGCAAAATGGGTCAAAAGAAGGACTTGACAGGCTCAGAAAAGTCAAAAATAGTGAGATATCTTGCAGAGGGATGCAGCAGTCTCAAAATTGCAAAGCTTCTGAAGCGTGATCATCGAACAATCAAGCGTTTCATTCAAAATAGTCAACAGGGTCGCAAGAAGCGTGTGGAAAAACCAAGGCGCAAAATAACTGCCCATGAACTGAGAAAAGTCAAGCGTGCAGCTGCCAAGATGCCACTTGCCACCAGTTTGGCCATATTTCAGAGCTGCAACATCACTGGAGTGCCCAAAAGCACAAGGTGTGCAATACTCAGAGACATGGCCAAGGTAAGAAAGGCTGAAAGACGACCACCACTGAACAAGACACACAAGCTGAAACGTCAAGACTGGGCCAAGAAATATCTCAAGACTGGTTTTTCTAAGGTTTTATGGACTGATGAAATGAGAGTGAGTCTTGATGGGCCAGATGGATGGGCCCGTGGCTGGATTGGTAAAGGGCAGAGAGCTCCAGTCCGACTCAGACGCCAGCAAGGTGGAGGTGGAGTACTGGTTTGGGCTGGTATCATCAAAGATGAGCTTGTGGGGCCTTTTCGGGTTGAGGATGGAGTCAAGCTCAACTCCCAGTCCTACTGCCAGTTTCTGGAAGACACCTTCTTCAAGCAGTGGTACAGGAAGAAGTCTGCATCCTTCAAGAAAAACATGCCTAATAATTCTGCTCTCCCTGTAGAAGCTAGCAAAGATACTTTAAACTAAAACACTCTATTTGACACAAAGTTGCATCAAAATCCAAGCAAACACTGGCAAAAAGTATTCAGATATTTAGTTTTGCAGACAATTGTGAGCAAAATACAATCACAGTATTTGTTCAATAGCTTTTCAGAAATTCTGGGTGAGTTTATGGCAACTATTACAGGGAGTGCAGAATTATTAGGCAAGTTGTATTTTTGAGGAATAATTTATTATTGAACAACAACCATGTTCTCAATGAACCCAAAAAACTCATTAATATCAAAGCTGAATGTTTTTGGAAGTAGTTTTTAGTTTGTTTTTAGTTTTAGCTATTTTAGGGGGATATCTGTGTGTGCAGGTGACTATTACTGTGCATAATTATTAGGCAACTTAACAAAAAACAAATATATACCCATTTCAATTATTTATTTTTACCAGTGAAACCAATATAACATCTCCACATTCACAAATATACATTTCTGACATTCAAAAACAAAACAAAAACAAATCAGCGACCAATATAGCCACCTTTCTTTGCAAGGACACTCAAAAGCCTGCCATCCATGGATTCTGTCAGTGTTTTGATCTGTTCACCATCAACATTGCGTGCAGCAGCAACCACAGCCTCCCAGACACTGTTCAGAGAGGTGTACTGTTTTCCCTCCTTGTAAATCTCACATTTGATGATGGACCACAGGTTCTCAATGGGGTTCAGATCAGGTGAACAAGGTGGCCATGTCATTAGTTTTTCTTCTTTTATACCCTTTCTTGCCAGCCACGCTGTGGAGTACTTGGACGCGTGTGATGGAGCATTGTCCTGCATGAAAATCATGTTTTTCTTGAAGGATGCAGACTTCTTCCTGTACCACTGCTTGAAGAAGGTGTCTTCCAGAAACTGGCAGTAGGACTGGGAGTTGAGCTTGACTCCATCCTCAACCCGAAAAGGCCCCACAAGCTCATCTTTGATGATACCAGCCCAAACCAGTACTCCACCTCCACCTTGCTGGCGTCTGAGTCGGACTGGAGCTCTCTGCCCTTTACCAATCCAGCCACGGGCCCATCCATCTGGCCCATCAAGACTCACTCTCATTTCATCAGTCCATAAAACCTTAGAAAAACAGTCTTGAGATATTTCTTGGCCCAGTCTTGATGTTTCAGCTTGTGTGTCTTGTTCAGTGGTGGTCGTCTTTCAGCCTTTCTTACCTTGGGTATTGTCACGGTCCCCGTGTCTCTCTGGTTGGCCCACGCTGGCTACAGGTTTTGTTGTTGTTAGTTTTTGTTTTCTTTGTCTCTCCTCCTCCTCTCTGCCTGGGTGGAGCTCGTTACGGGCTCTCGCTCTTGGCCCACGCACCTGTGTGATTGTGTCCACCTGCTGCTGATCTGGCTGATTTCCCCAGCTGCTATTTAAGGCAGTGGCACTGAGCAGCTCACCGCTGGAACGTTGAACCTCCTGAGTTCGTGCTCTCGGCATTTTCAAAAAGAATCCCTTGTATGTATTTTTCTGTGGAACTAACCTTAACTTCTGTGTGTAGATATCCCTCTTCTGGACCAAATCACGGGACCTGCCCAAGTGTGGCAGCGTGTGTGGAGTTTTGGAGCGAGTGCGGCTGAAGAGGAGTGCGTGTGTGCGGAGGAGCTGTGGCGGTGACTGTGTGGAAGAGGAAGCGTGTGTGTGGATTCCCCCCCCCCTTCTCTCCCTGGAGCCCTGGACCCCCCTCCCAACTCACTGTACATATATATAGCACTAAGGTGATCCCTGTTGTGAATAAATCTCCTTTTGTTCTCTGGAAAGAACTGTCTGCGTGTGAGTCCGTTCATAGCCATGCCATGTCTCTGAGTATTGCACACCTTGTGCTTTTGGGCACTCCAGTGATGTTGCAGCTCTGAAATATGGCCAAACTGGTGGCAAGTGGCATCTTGGCAGCTGCACGCTTGACTTTTCTCAGTTCATGGGCAGTTATTTTGCGCCTTGGTTTTTCCACACGCTTCTTGCGACCCTGTTGACTATTTTGAATGAAACGCTTGATTGTTCGATGATCACGCTTCAGAAGCTTTGCAATTTTGAGACTGCTGCATCCCTCTGCAAGATATCTCACTATTTTTGACTTTTCTGAGCCTGTCAAGTCCTTCTTTTGACCCATTTTGCCAAAGGAAAGGACGTTGCCTAATAATTATGCACACCTGATATAGGGTGTTGATGTCATTAGACCACACCCCTTCTCATTACAGAGATGCACATCACCTAATATGCTTAATTGGTAGTAGGCTTTCGAGCCTATACAGCTTGGAGTAAGACAACATGCATGAAGAGGATGATGTGGACAAAATACTCATTTGCCTAATAATTCTGCACTCCCTGTAGACGAACCTTCTTGCTATGAGACAACAGTACTAACCCCAAAACAAAAGACAAAATTACAGAGACATTAAAGAATGTTACAAATAGTATAAAATAGTAAAAGAAAAGAAAAGAAATGACAGGTTTAATTTATTTTCTTCTTGAAGAATGTGGACTTCTTCAAGATTTTAATGGTAAATGAGAAGAGGAGCACCATAGGGGGAGAAAAGTGTTGATGATTCTAAGGGCCCATGACTGACAGGGTCCCTAGAAAACAGTAGAAGAGTCAACTAGTCTATTTTTTATAACTATAAACTACAGCATATACCATATTTTATTTTGTGTTTGGTAAAAAACAAGTGGTCCAAGTGCACACGCTCCTAGCTGATGCTGAGTGCTAGAGCTGTAGATAGTAAAGTGGTTTTATAGTCCTGCAAATGTGTCTGTCAGCGTGCAGCAGTGCTGTGTGATACTGCAAATTTGGGCATTGATCCAATACCCAATAAATATCAGTATCAGTATTGGCAATACCAATACTGATACTGATATTTTTTTAACTTCTAAGGGCAACTTATGTAGGTGAGAGCATTGCGATTTTTGCTTTCCGTAGTAATTAGTTAACACAACAAGACACACCTTTCAGCTATTCATGCATTTTGAAACTGGGTTTTTTGGAGACCTGGAATGTAACTGTGCCTATTGTTAAAGCCAGCATGTGTTGTTTAAATGTGATATAGGCTGGGGAAAAAAATAGACGTGTAGTCAAAACAAACAGGTTCAGATATTTTTCATTATGCATATTCTTCTCATTTCCAAAAAACAAATTAATTTAGTTGGGCCAAATACTGAACTTGGATGACAGAAAAAAAATATTGATCCTATATTGCTAATATCGATCTGATATCAGTACCACCATTGGTATTGATACTATTGACATTTGGACCGATCCACCCACCTTTACCATACAGTTTTCATTTGGACAGAGGAGGGAGAGGGGTTTTCTCTTCAATCCATCAAGATCCTATAGCTGTGCGTTGCTGGAAGCGGATAACGTATGGACTGCCTAATGTTGATTGGTTATAACGGAATAACGGAGCTCTCTGGGAAAGATGGAACAGTGAAAAACACCAAAGATCACAAAATAAAGCATCAAAAGCACTGACAGTAGCTGCAGTGAGGCTTTTCATTGTCTTTAACACTCAGTTTCACTACAGCTCTGTGCATGTTATAGCTTTGCTCTCCTCCATGGTCCAATGGCACATCATGAAGATCTTGGAACAAATGATTTTACACCGAGACTGTCCTTTACAGGTGTCACCGAGCCCTAACTCATCTGGAGGAATCTGACCCTTATGTGAGAGTTTTGTTCTTTGATTTTTTTTAAGTGGTTTCAATACCATTCAATCAAATATACTCAAAGACAAGCTCACCTCCTTTGTTTCCTGGATTGCAAACTACCTGACAGAAAGGACACAGTTTGTCAGGTTGGGGAACTGTGTTTCTAGGAAATTAATCAGCAGCACGGGGGCTTGACAGGGGACTGGCTCAATTCCTTTTCATTGTATACAGCAGAAATAGAAATGCTTGGACGACACTGCCATTGTAGCGTGTATCAGGAATAGACCAGAATCTTAATATGGGAATATTGTAAAAGCCTTCAGTGACTGGAGTCACAAAAACTACCTCATATTGAACAACTATAAGGCAAAGGAAATGAGAGTAGATTTCTCAAGACTCCCAGACCCCCTGTTACGACTGATCGTAATCATATGTAAATTTGAGTGTCCAGGTGCTCCTCTGGGATTGGTGCATCCAGGGTGGATGGCTCACACCGATTGGCTGAGGACCGGGAGGCAGCGGATATGAAGAGACCGCCGGGGACTGCCACTTCATTCATCCTCGGCCCAACCCAACCGGCAGACCATTCACTGTGTCACTATATTATGTTAATGTAAGAGCATGTAGGGGTGGACCGCCTTTTTGTTTGATCAGTTTTCTCCTGTTTTTGTTAGGCAGGGAGGAAAGTGATTGTCGTTTGGTTTAGTTCTTTTGAGTAGGTAAGTTGTGTTTATTCCTGAGATAGCTACCTTTTGTTTGTTGTTTTGGCCTTGGGTTCACCCTGAAGTTATGATATGCTCCCTTCCTTTGTTTAACTGCACTTATTGTAAATAAATCACTGTCACAAAATATTAAGTGTGTGACGTGCTGCTTGGGGTTGGACGGGGATGGATCACCCTTTATGTTGTGGTCTGGCCGCGCCTAGACGGGCCATAACATAATTGGGGGCTCGTTCCGTCTCTTTTCTCGCTTGTTGGTGAGTTGGGTTGGCGTGTCTTGTTCTGGTTAGCGGTTTTATTTTTTTGTGGGGGGGTGTGTGTGAGAATGGAGTTTTCACTTGACGATTTTGTGAAGGCACCTTCATGGGAAAAAATTGACAAATGTAAGAAAGCGGACCTGCTCATTGTGGCTAACTCTTACGATGTGGAAGTGTCTTACAGTGCTCGCAAGGCAGAGTTGAAGGAAACC
>NW_024582678.1:34229-49634 GCF_018398535.1 Haplochromis burtoni
AACTGTGAGGCATACTTGGATGACATTGTCATTTACTCCCCAACATGGTCAGAACATCTGGAAACGCTCTCTGAGGTGTTCAGACGTTTTTGTGAATCTTCTCTTACATTAAACCTCTCTAAGTGTGAGTTTGGTAAAGCCACCATTACTTATTTGGGGAAACAGGTCAGACAAGGGCAAGTGCGCCCTGTTGCTGCGAAAGTACAGGCCATTGTTAATTTTCCTGTCCCGCAGACAAAAAGAGCTCTGCGTCGTTTTTTTAGGAATGGCCGGTTTTTATCGAGGGTTTTGCAGAAATTGTTCTGATGTGGTTAGTCCCCTAACTGATCTTGTTAGCCCCTTAAAGCCTTTTATTTGGTCTCCAGCGTGTCAGGTGGCATTCGAGTCTGCCAAAGCCTTGTTCTGCAGTGCACCAGTGCTAGCTGCGCCGATTTTTGAGCACCCTTTTAAACTAGAAGTTGATGCCAGCTCGTGTGCCGCAGGCGCTGTTCTGTTACAGGAAGATGGTCATGGCGTATATCATCCCGTCTGCTACTTTTCGAAAAAGTTTAACAGACACCAGACCCATTATAGCACCATTGAAAAAGAGGTTCTTGCCTTACTCCTTGCGTTACAGCATTTTGAGGTCTATGTCGGGTCAAGTGTGCTGCCTGTGCAGGTGTTTACCGATCACAACCCACTAGTGTTTCTTTCCCAAATGCGCAACTTCAATCAAAGACTTATGCGCTGGTCCTTGTTATTGCAAGATTTTAACTTGGTGATCAATTACAAGAAAGGGAAAGAGAACATGTTGGCTGATACCCTGTCTAGAGCACTTTCACCTTGAATTAAACATTTTGGGGGTAATGTTAATTCTTGGGAAAGGGGGTGTTACGTACGGAAGCGTAGAGCTGCCACCCAGGCAAAAGAAAAATACAAGTGTATCACGTTATAACGTGAAAGGTTTATTGTTCTAACAAGGTACTTTTCCTGTTTGTACAATATACTATCATGTTTGTACAATATACTTTTCACGTTTGAACAACATAATATCACGTTATTACAATATACATAATTATCACGTTCGTATAATATAATATTGTACGAACGTGATCCTATATTGTACGAATGTGATAATTATGTATATTGTAATAACGTGATATTATGTTGTTCAAACATGATAGTATATTGTACAAACATGATAGTATATTGTACAAACAGGAAAAGTATCTTGTTAGAACAATAAACCTTTCACGTTATAACGTGATACACTTGTATTTTTCTTTTGCCTGGGTGGCAGCTCTACGCTTCCGTAGTTACGACTGATCGTAATCATATGTAAATTTGAGTGTCCAGGTGCTCCTCTGGGATTGGTGCATCCAGGGTGGATGGCTCACACCGATTGGCTGAGGACCGGGAGGCAGCAGATATGAAGAGACCGCCGGCGACTGCCACTTCATTCATCCTCAGCCCAACCCAACTGGCAGACCGTTCACTGTGTCACGATGTTACCATGTTGGTTAATGTAAGAGCATGTAGGAGTGGACCGCCTTTTTGTTTGATCAGTTTTCTCCTGTTTTTGTTAGGCAGGGAGGAAAGTGATTGTCGTTTGGTTTAGTTCCTTTGAGTAGGTAAGTTGTGTTTATTCCTGAGATAGCCTACCTTTTGTTTGTTGTTTTGGCCTTGGGTTCACCCTGAAGTTATGATATGCTCCCTTCCTTTGTTTAACTGCACTTATTGTAAATAAATCACTGTCACAAAATATTAAGTGTGTGACGTGCTGCTTGGGGTTGGACGGGGATGGATCACCCTTTATGTTGTGGTCTGGCCGTGCCTAGACGGGCCATAACACCCCCTCTTCAGCCTGTGAAAGTTTGTGGGATGGACATAGAGATGGTAACAAAATTCAAATATCTAGAAAACACCTAGATAACAATCTAAATGCGTCCCTGAATACCAACCTATACAAAAAGTGGCAAAGTTACCTCTTTTTGTTAAGAAAACTAAAATCTCTTGATCTGCAGTAAAATATTAAAGATGTTCTATCAGTCTATGGTGGCAATTGTCCTGTTCTATGCTGCAGTCTACTGGGGAGGCAGCATGAGTAACAAGGATGCAAGGAGACTGGACAAACTAGTGAGAAAAGCTGGCTTTGTAATTGGTGCCAGACTGGACATGCTGGGGAAAGATGCACATTAAAGACATTAGAAGCCATCCTGAATAACGCTGATCACCCACTTTATAAAATCTTTATGGAACAAAAGCCATCAGTACTGGAAGACTCCTCTCTCTCTGTTGTAAAACAGAGTGATATAGGAAATCAAATACACCCACAGCTATCAGGCTTTTCTCATACAAATAGCAGATGAACAATTTCAGACAGGAGTTTTTCTATTTCTTAAATAAAGCTTAGAACAGACACCAAGGGTGTGTTCCAATAGCCCGATTTACTTAGTAAGGTTTCTAAACTTAATAGGTCTTCCAATTCTCCAAATACTAACAGAAAGAGCTTCAATGATTTCTTTTTGCTTCCTTTAGCATAGGATACACTGGAACATCCTTATGAAAGGGGAGGTGAAAACGATGATATAATGATATAACCCTGATATAGACCTGCTTATATATTTCAAGTTTTAAACAACAGCCTGTTAAATTCACAGCTGAACTTTGAACCTCACACTTGCTTTCCATGAAGAATGCAGAATCCTGTATAAGCCCAAGATTATGATGTATAAGTGATAAAAGCTGCACTTAAGCTTCTGTATTATCATTGTTCATTACTAATGTTCCTTTTCTGAATTGCAGTATTTATATATTTTTTTCTTTGGTACGAGTAAGCTGGGATAAGTGATAGACAGAGGGAATTTCACAGAAATACCAAACAGAAGGGAGGAAATGAGCTGCCCTGGATCACAGCAGGTAAATGTAAGAAAACAAGATGTATTTAATCTTATATTCTGCCAGCCCTAAAAATAAAAGACTGTACAGATGTTGAGTCAATATTCTGCTTAGATAAACGGAATTTTTTGCTTTCATGCAAGATTGAGGACATGTGCAAGACACATTATTACATTTACATGTTTTTAATGAAAACATTCTTTTTTATTTTTATTTTTTATATTGATTGGTACCTTACACTAAGGACAAATACAAAATATATGTTATCTTGGAAGTAAATTTAAATTCTAATCTGTAAAATGGCATAGAAGTATTTTTACTGCTTCAACATTTTTATTTATAATATTAAGTATCGGAAATTTTCAGAAAATAACTGAAATAATAATTTTTCAAACAAACTAAACAACCAAACAACTGTCTTTGTCCTGAGATCTAGTTTAGGACTTGTTCTAGAAACATCTTTACAACAAAGAAATATTCCACACGAAAACAAATTTCTTACTTTTTCTTTGTGTGTTATATCCGAACTAATTATGTCATTTACGGGGGGGGGAATGCTTCATTTTCTGAAGCTAATGCATTACGCTTCCGTACCTTTTTTGGTTTTCGGGGGACAGAATTACAATACGCACACACTTCCTGGTGGAGCTCCCCCTCTCCCCTGCGAAGAATCAAAATACATTCCTAGCAAGCCAGCTACACAAGTTGTCAAAAAGTTATGCTTGTTTGTCAAGTGGATAGACAAAACAGTTTTTATAAAAATGGACGTTATTCCAGGTTTTTTTTTACATGAATAGTAGAAAATATCCCCATGTCCACATAACCGGCACTGGTGACAAGTCATCTACGAAGAGTTGGATTGTTGAAGCTAAGAAAGTCCTGGTAGCTAGCGTTACCAACCGGGCCAGCCAGCTAACGTAAGCTGCTATTTTAACAGGCCTCGAATTGCTTGTCTTTTTTAAGGTTGTGTTGTGACAGTGTCAGACTCTGGTGAGGAATGGTGTAGTCTTATTCTGTCGTCCCAGATCTTTAATTATGCAAAAAGCTAACTTTAAACACTTATTTTCTCCAGTAGTTTTTCGTAGCAGCTGCATAACTGAGCTAGTTATGCTATGCGGTTAGCCTTGACTGCATCAAGGGAACTGACAGTAGGTAGGCAAACGCCGATCCGTTTTCGGTGCTTGACAGCCGGCCAAAGAATGACAATTTGCCATTTTTGAAGGCTGTAACGTGTTTGTTTTATTGAGTAGCCATGTCTCCTTACGGCATCAGTCACAATTACGCAGTTACGTTAAAAAAAAAAATACGACTGCGTAATTGCAATTGATGTCTTGAAACCTATCTAAGTATCCTTGTGCTGATTTATTTATTATTTATTAATATTGAGCTTTTTACCTATGTGTTGTTTGCTCGTTTTCATAGTAAGTTACTAGCTGACCTAAGCTAGTAATGTCTCTATCGTTACCACCAGCGGAAATGCTTGAAACACCACCTGGGTATCCCTTTGAAGAAATCAATTATGAGGACATTGAAGTTGAGGAGGTAACTTGGGATTATTTTTGCTGTTTTTCGTGTCACTAGCGCATGACAACAGTTAGTGTCAGCTCGATGAAGCTCTTACCTAGTGAGTGTAACTTTGATGCTAACTACCTGTTCTCAGGTGGTGGGGAGAGGAGCTTTTGGGGTCGTCTGCAAAGCAAAATGGAAAGGAAAAGATGTTGCAATCAAGACTATTGAGAGTGAATCAGAGAGGAAAGCCTTTATTGTTGAGGTATTTTTTCGTTATTGAAATATTCTCAAGATTATTTCAACAGCCTGCCTGTGTGTAACCTTTCCTTTTCATCTCCAGCTCAGACAACTTTCACGTGTGAATCACCCCAACATTGTGAAACTGTATGGCTCTTGCAATAGTCCAGTAAGTTCACTAGGATAACAATGACTATTTGGTCTATTTGGTTGATTTTGAGTTTTTGATGGTGTTCTTTCCACTGCAGGTTTGCCTTGTGATGGAATATGCAGAAGGTGGATCATTATATAATGGTGAGTCAATATGTTTTAATAGAAAACACTATGGTTGTGTTACATGTTACACCATTTATTTTGCTTTGCTAGTAATGAACACTGCTTTAGACAGACACAGCCCTGTTGAGTTGATCCTCCAGTTGTTTGCATGTTCAGCCACTTTTCTGATTCGTTAGAAGTCCATGTTTGCACAGCGACATGCAGCCCTTACATGCACATACCTAAATATTCAGATAAACCTGGGAACTGGTGGGGTATAAAATTGATCAGTAATAAAATAATTTGTGTGCGTACAGTTAAGACAGTTAAATTAACATTTTCAGTAAGAATGAAAATTGAGTATTTGAACCTTCTGCAAATAAATTACATACATATATTTCTTACAGCCTCATTTTCAAATAAGTTAAAAGACTTATCCTATGTATATCTAGGCTTGTTGTTTCTTATGTTTACCATGAGTGCTTTTATAAGCAATTTGTTGTCATGTAGCAGCAGAGTCTGGGATTACTGGATGTCAGATAGGTGCAGGTTTATTTGAATTTTTCCGCCTAATGATGGCCTCCCTTTCTTGCGAAATCTCTTTCCCCCTAACTTTCAAACCATGAAAAGCAAATTCAACACTTCAGAAATGAAATATCATGAAATAAGAGGGGAGCAGCCCTCACCTGGCCAGTTGGGCCAGGTGAGGGCCAGTTTCCTGGCCAGGTGAGGGCTTTTCCTCTGCAAAAGGGGGACAAATTTAAATCTCTGACCTCAACTAAAAGGTCAAGGTCAGAGGTCAAGTTTTTGAAAATCTTGTGAATGTGATAACTCAAGAAGGAAGCCATTTTTTTGTTTTAAAAAAATTGAATTAAAGCTGTCTCCACTTCAGTCACAACTGTTTTATATATAATTCATTTTGGGTAGCATTCAGAGACAAAACGTCAAAAACTTGTGTCTTAAACATTATGGAGGGCACTATTAGTACTAATTTGTATCATGTTCATAAAATATTCTGTGCTCAGTTGTACTTAAAATTTGCCAGAATTGTTATGGGGCAAATTTCGCTGAATTTCAGTGAGTTTGGGGTTTTCCCCTTGTAGCTATCAGGTTTACTTGAATGAGGTTTTGGGACAAAGTAGTTTGCTGTTCTTAGTGGTTTGCTTATAATAAATTTTCATAAACTACATTTTTGGACATAGTTTTGTGGGACATTGCGGGCAGTGAAGCAAATATAACAAATGCTGAGAACTATCGAAAAGTCCTGTTGTTCTTGATGATATTGCGTGTGTTTGTACGCAAATGGAATTCCTGGTCTCTGACTTTGGCTGGCAATTGTTGTGATGATGGAAATATGCTTACACCAATGGCATCATGGTGGACATGATAGTGTAAAAATGACTGTGTGAAGATGAGTTTGAAATTAGTTTTGCGGAATAAATTTGGACAAAATGAAGTGTAAAGTGAGTTTTTCTAACAAGGCTGCAGATAGCTCAGTTTGTGTTGTGATTACATTTCATGGTGAAATATGCTGACACTTTGAAATCCAGTCATAAGATATTGTTGAAACAATGCTTTTGGATGTCTACAAATTTAGAGTTTGAACCTCAACCTCTTTTCCACTGCAAATGAGACTCTAGGCAGTTTAGTCTTACTACAGAGTCAGGTCACATGTATATGGTTGAATGAGAAAATACACATTATTTTATATCAGTTACTCAAAATTAATGTCATTAATATTATAATTTTTTCTTAAAAATATATATGCTGTTAGAGGGTCATTGTGGGTATTTAATGTGCATATATGTTTCTTCGTGTGCTTAGGCCTTGTATCTGTTAGCTGTTCGGGTGAACATTTTTGGTTGACAGAATGTTTATTAAGGGTCACCCTTTATTGATAATCAGTAATGATAATATCCCCAATGAGTTTGAAATTTTATGTTGACAAACACTCATTTTTATTTTTATTTTGATTGGTGAACTAATATACACTCCTGGGATGTCTTGTAATACTCGATTGAATTTCAAATTAACCTAGTAAGTTGTAAGATATTTCTCCAGCATTTTTAAACATGCTGCTGTCATTTAAATAAAAACATTAATATGAATTATATTTTTAAATATGATTGTATAATAATGATCATTATTTACAGGTATTCTGTTCCTCCTGGTGTCAAAAATACTAAATTATGTCTTAGAAGCTGTTAATGTAACACTCCTTGTGAAAATAACACCAGGCTGTTTCAAATTTATAACATAGGTGCATCTGCTGGGACACTGAGGGCTAGTAATAGCTTTTTGTCAGTACTCTTAAAGAAGCTATAGTGAAAATGCACATGGGTGTTTCAGTCCATATGACAGTGTCATAATTACTATAGGGACCCCACACTTTGCCTAGTTGGTTTGAAGGTATGCTGTCTGTGGTCGCTGTTTGAGACTGTGTTTTCTTGTCCACAGTACTGCATGGTGCTGAACCCCTCCCCTATTACACTGCTTCCCATGCTATGAGCTGGTGTTTACAGTGTTCCCAGGGTGTGGCCTATCTCCATGGCATGAAACCAAAGGCTCTCATTCACAGGGACCTCAAACCACCCAAGTATGCACCTTTTCACCTCACACACTCCTTTATGTTTCCAGCAAATTATTTCGTTAAAGTAGTTTGATTCAGTTTGTACTATATTGTGTTCTTGTTAAACTATCTGGTATCTTTTGAGAAACATGTAGAGGCAATTTTTTTTTTTTTTGGCATGGCATTGTAAGCCACTTAGTTGAAAGTTACTCAAGATATTAACTAGGGCTGCCACAAACGATTATTTTGATAGTCGACTTGTCACCAATTATTTTTGCGATTAGTCGACTAATCAGATCATGCATCCATTGGACGTAAAACGTACAGCTTATTGCACCAGCACGCATCTGCTCTTGTATAACTAACTCATTAGCTTACAGTTTGAAGTGTTTATGGTATGTGCTAACTAAAAATAAAGACAAGATGATAGTTTATTAAATTTTAATGAAATCTGCAGGTTGTTTCAGTGAAGTTTAAATAAACTCAGCCGCCTGCTCCTTGCTATCTAAAATATAACAAGACACCGGAGTATATTCTCGAGCATCTCATACTTCTGATAATCAGTTGTTTGCTTGACGTTTATTCAGCTGTGTAAAAACTATAACTTTATTTCTCAGCCAAACCGATTTACTCAGGAACAAATAAAATACTAAAAAAGCCAAACAATAACATTTTTAAGTTATCTAAGTGACTTATATATGTTTAACCTGAGTAGTGAAAGACGGCGGTGGGTTTGAAAACGATTTGCCGGGAGTCCGGTGTTCTCACAGGCTCTAATGAGCCTTGAACCCCGGCTAACTATCGAGCTGGTGAGACGTCTGTTACCCACTAGCTCGATAGCTAGTGGGTAACGCACGTCTCCGAAAACGTCAGAGCGCTTTTGAAAATATGTGGTGTCTTGATAAACTGAGCAGATATTTGAGGTTTACACAGCTACATTCTCACCTGAAAATATGTTAAACTTTATTTTGTGACCCAAAAAGAATAATAAGAGTAATATTAAAACTAACTAGCTGCCGCCATTGTTGACTACTGCACTGGGCCGCGCTATGAATTCTGGGGCACAGCTTCTTCTTCTTCGGGGTTTAACGGCAGCTGGCATCCTTGTACATGCAGTGCTGCCATCTTCTGTTTCAGTCCGTTATTACACTCTTAAATTCTACTACTTATTCCTGCGTCTTTTGTGATCTTACAAAGCTTCAAACGACGCGTCGAGTATTAAATCAGTCGTCGACGATTTTACTAGTCGACGTAATCGTGACTAGTTGACTAATTGTGGCAGCCCTAATATTAACAGACATTTATTGCGACCTATCAGGAATGCTGAGGTGTGTGGAAGTGTCACAGTAAAATGTGTGTTGTATTTTGTTTTTCTTATTTTATTATGGCTCTTTTTATTTACCTTTAGGATGCTAATGAAAGTTTGGAATTGTGACATGTTCAGAATATATCATTTTTCTTTCTCTCTCATGATACGAATCCTACTATCAGAGAATTTGATAAAATGCTGTATTTTTCAAAAAAGAAGAAGAAGAAGAAGAAGAAGAAGAAATTAGCAAGACAGTGTACTCCAACCCTTAAATAACTAGCCAAAACATTTTGGCCATAAATGAACGACATTTGGATGTGTCTGATACAGGCAAAATGGGAAGGTGTAAAGACATTATTTACTTCGATATACATTTTGTTTTGGGCTTATTCAGATTATATTCTCATTGATTATGGAAAGCTTAGATGGAAAAAATGGAAATGAAAAGCAGTGGTTGCAATTCAATCTGGCAGCTTCAGGATTCAGGGAATGGCATTACATGCCACCAATGTAAAATCCTGATCAAAGGAAGTGGTAAATACCATGAAGAAAACCTGTGTTATCAGCATATAGAGTTACTCGCATCTTCTTTATAACAGCTGGTTCAGACTAACACACCCTCTATAAATGCCAACTCTTGCAGGGCATCCACACAGGATGGAAATCTCATTATTATGTGAAGACTGTCTTTATTCTTATTGCATGGTCATTTCCTCTGTGGAAACCCTTTAAATGTGTTGCACTTAAAAAAAGAAAACGTGGAAATACAGAATAGTGGTAGATTTGATGTAATTGTTTACTGCTATATAGGATGCAGTAATTAATGCAATATGTTGTGATATCTGGATTATATTCCATTGTCTCAGAAGGACCAGAGGCAACACTTCCAGCATTAATTAAAAAAAAAAAAAAGCAAGAAAACTAACCTATTACTAATAAGTATCCTGTAGGAAGAGAGGATCAGCTTACCTGTTCTGTGTAGATCATTTGGAGAGTTTATAGAATTAATGAAGCCTCTTGTAGTCACAAATTGTCACCTATCCAATATTGTACAGGAATTTATTTCCTGCATTATTACTATAGAATTTCCTTTGTCTCAAACAGTCGTAAGAGCCGAGCACTGTCATTCCTCTAGTACTTTTTAAAAAGAAACATTTTAAACCAAACCGGGCTGAAGTTAGTTACAGTTAGTCCTATGTTGTTTAGTTCAAGGCACTTTTTTGCTGCTAACAGGATGTATGTCTTCCTTGTTTCAGTCTACTTCTGGTGGCAGGAGGCACTGTGCTGAAGATTTGTGACTTTGGAACAGCATGTGACATTCAGACACACATGACCAACAACAAAGGAAGTGCAGCATGGATGGCCCCAGAAGTATTTGAAGGCAAATATGAGTAGTATTACAGCTGTTTGAAATGTTTTCCTATTTTTTGGCCAAGAAAAACTGAGATGTGTTTTTCTAATTACCTCAGCCTCATCATCTTTGTCATGTTTCATCTAATTGGAGATGGGTCCTGCTATTATTATTATTATTATGATTATTATTATGATTATTATTATTATACTATAGATTACTTCCACCATACTCTTATTTATTGATAGTAGCTACCGAACCAGTGACAGTGAGATGATGAATGGAGTCATGCTGTACTGGCTTTTCTTCTGTAAACGCAGAATTTTTGTTCTTACACAACCAAGAGCCTAATGTAAGTCTACAATAAGAGACTGATTAGAGGATGTCACAGGGAAAGATGAATTACTCCTAGTCATTGCCTTGTTTTTGGATGCATGTTGCAAGACTCCAGTGCAATTAAACAACCCGCTTTTGCCCCCTCAGTGAACCCCTCACAACTAATTTGCATCAGTGTGGAATGTTATCAGAAAAACCCAGCGCAGCAAGTTTGAAATAGGTGTATGATGTGCACTTTAATTCTTCAATAACAGGCTCCATAATTAAGCAACACAGGAGCCGTTCCTTGGTGAAAATGGCTCCCTTATTTTCATCCTCCTCCCCACTGAAAGCAAGAGAAAAGCTGCTGCCTTTGTCAGGCACATTCCTCGCTCTCTTGTCAAATGTTCCGCAGAGAATTTCCTTTATCAGTCAGTGATGTCAGACTGAGCCTTTTCCCCTCTTTGAAAAGGACCTAATTGTTGCTGTGGGTTTCTTTCTACTCACAGGCAGCAATTACAGCGAGAAGTGTGATGTGTTCAGCTGGGGAATCATTCTTTGGGAGGTGATCACCCGCAGGAAGCCCTTCGATGAAATCGGAGGGCCAGCTTTTCGCATTATGTGGGCTGTGCACAATGGTGAGTCACTCTTCCTGTCTGACTGTGTGGGTCTGTGTGTTTGTTTGTCGTGGGTGATGCAGAGGTCACATCCAGCTGTCGGCCACTAAGAGTGCTCAGGCATGCATGCTAGACGATTGTCAAAATAAAGATGTTGGCAGAGGGGGTAAAAGACATGTTGACCTTTTCAGCTGTCCTTGCAGTTTATTGCATCCTGGATGCAGCACTACTGACTCAAAAAATGGGAGGCAGTAATATATAATATTTATTTCTTTTGTGTTGTGTGATGCAGATATGTCTTTCCCTGTAACTGCGTGTGACCAGTTATTTCTTTTTATTGTATTCAGGCACAAGACCACCTTTAATCAAGAATTTGCCCAAGCCCATTGAAAGCCTAATGACTCGCTGTTGGTCCAAAGACCCCTCTCAGCGGCCTTCCATGGAAGAGATAGTGAAGATCATGACTCATCTAATGAAGGTATTCTGCCTTGTGTACTTTTAGTAAATTGAAGTAAATGAATCAAAAAACTGCAGTCTCCGGGGGTCTCATCAGTTTGTTAAAATTAGGGATGTACACCTCTAGCTGACAGCAATGTTTAATCATTGCTGTCCTTGCTTGTCGGCACCAGAAAAAGTAGCTGGTCGAATATATTCTAAACATATTAGTTTATAAATGGCAGTTACCAGTCCAGAGATGTTATGACTAGGGATGGGTATCGTTTAGGTTTTATCCGATACCGGTGGCAAACCGGTACTTTTGAAACGGTGCCGGTGCTTAAAGAATGGAGAACACAAAATTGGTCCAAAAACCTCTCATGTTCAGCTGTTTTTTTGTAAAAAGATAACAATGTTAGCCTTTTCTGCAGCTATGGGGCATATATGGTATCACTCTTGGCTGGAAGCAGTGCTTAAACAATGGAAAAAACACAAACTTTGTCCAAAAACCTCTCATGTTTAACTGTTTTCCACTTTTTCTTTGGTCATTTTAGCCTTTTTGGCCAGGGTGAAGGGAGTATCTGCCATCAAACAAGAAGACAGCCGCATGTAACTACGACGTGTTTGCTAGTTCACCTTACATGCATTAAGTAGATACGAATTACACACGAACAACATTAAGCTACTCACGCAGAGAAGAACGGCTGCTGCTGCCATCATCATCAGTCATCATTTCTGCTACACTGGCAGGGCTAGGGGCCAGGACTCTACTCTTCCGTTTCTTGGGGGATGTTAATAACTCCAGGTCCGATAACAGGCACCACACACGGAGTAGGTACGGTGCATTTCTCGGCTTTGAAAAAAGCGGTATGCGTCGCCAGGTGTTTCATCAGATTCAAGGTGTTACCTCCTTTGCACAGTATCACCTTAAAGCACTTGTTGCAGGCTGCTGAGTTTGCATCTTTTGCTGTGAAGTACAGCCAGACTTTTGACCGCTTCGCCTTGGGCATTTTTAATCTGTAGCTCTGCTCTAAAAGAACGTACGTACCTGGGCCCGCCTACTATCCTCGGAAACGTAAAATGATTGGCTAGAATCTAAAGTGTATCACAGCTCAGGAGAAAAAAAGCACCGAAATAAAGCACCGAAATGTGCGCTGCTTTTCGGTCTGGTTACTACCGTTTATGTCAGAACCGGTGCCATCATGGCACCGGATACCGGTACCCATCCCTAGTTATGACACCACTATCCATCTCTCCCTCTATCTCTCCGGTCAAAGGGGAAGTAAACAGGCGACGAGTATTAAATGGTGAAGTTGTGCAGATTTTTGTGCTTTTTCAAAAAAAATTGAGCAGCTGTATTTTTGCCGTTCAAAATTAATAATTTCATTAAAACCAAGCATCCAAATTTTGCACCAGGGTGTGGACACTAGCATGAAAGAAAACAGTTTAGTCTGTTTTGCATTTGGGCTGATATATACACCATTTGTGAAAGAATGGGGCACTCTCAGGAGCTTGGTGTATTCCAATATGGTATCGCGATAGGGTTCCGAGTGTGCAACAAAAATGTCCTTGCTACTAAATATTACACAGTCAACTGTTAGTGGTATCATAACAAAGTGGAACCGATTAGGAATAAACCTTGTGGAAATTCTTCCTAAATGAGTTGAAGCTGTTATAGCTACAGGAGTAGGGCTGCACGATATTAGGAAAACCTGCGATGTGCAATAACTTTGATCAATATTGCGATAACGATATGACTTGCGATAAAATAAATAGCAAAAAAAAAAATGAATACATAATTTCCATTTTACTGCAACAGTTTTATTTAAAGAAAGCTGCTGTATGAGCAGTGTAACAACAAAGTGCACTTTAACATTGAAACATTACCCCCATAAAAAAAGACATCCTTCCCGGTCTCTATCATTAGTTTTAAATAAACATAACTTAAATTATACTGCAAATGATCTCAATGCAGTTGTTCATCATTTTACCACTCACCAAGTAGTTATGATGTAAGTCAAAACTGGAGAGGAAACTTTACTGTAGTGCTTGCGTAGTTTTCAGCTTGGCTTAGTTCAAACATGACGGTCTTGCAGCATGTTTCGTACATTTGTGGAATGGCGACATGGGAAATGTAGTTTCGTGAGGGGATGCGGTATCTCCGGTCCACTTTATGTATTAGACTGGTGAAGCCCTCTCTGCTAACTGTATTTATAGGCATCATGTCTTTAGCCAAAAAATGTGTAATGGCCTCTGTTATTTCTTTATACCGCTTCGACGTTTTCTCATAAGGAGTTCCATTTGAAAAATCTGATACAGAGACTGCTGTTGGATTGCTGTGCTCTTTGTCTTAACATTAGCAACCTTTGTTTGGCTAGCCCTATCTTTCTGGAACTCTTCAAACAGTTCTCTGTGGTTGTATTGAAGATGATAGTGGAGATTAGTCGTGATTCCTCTGGTGGTTGCCACAAGTGTTCAGGAAGTTTTGCAGAGTACCTGTGTTTGGAGAACGTCGTCTTTATCAAATCCAAAGTACCTCCAATTAAGCGAGGTACTATTATTATTATTATTATTATTATTATTTTATTTTATTTTATTTTTTTAAGCCACGAGTTCATAGTCAGTAGCATTCTTGTCATGTGTCTCGCTCTCAGCCATTACAACTCTGACTCGTTGCTGCAGTGTTGTTCACTCCCCACCTCTAATCCATGTGATTGGTTAATGCCGTGAAGGGCTCTATTCAACTGATCAAATGTGTAAAGGGGTTTCTTTTATTGGTAAATTCTATAAAGCACGTGTGTAAACATTTTAAGTTACCCAATTATCGCCGTTTACGCCGTCTTTTGCGATGGGCCCATCGCACAGGCTGATATCGCGATGACAATAAATTTTAGATTTATTGTGCAGGCCTATACAGGAGGCAGGCCAACATCATTTTAAACGCTATGAATTAAGAATGGGACGTTTATATACGTGTGAACTAAGCCTGGGCAATATGAGGAAAATCTAATGTCACAATATTTTTTTGATTATATCACGATACACAATATATATCACGATATGTTTAAATAACCTCCAAAAAACAAAAATTGTTTTCAACTATACAGTGCCTAAATTTGCACTGGCATGCTCATTCAATATTTATTTTTCTGCTTTGAATACAAGAAATCTGAATGAATTAAAATGTTTTATTTAAACCATGTTTTTTTAACCATCAGTTGCACGCAGAGGTTTTTGACCAATGACAATACTGTCACAGCAGGTGGTCAACACTAGACCTTTAAAAAGCAAACAAAAGATCATAACGAAAAAGGACATCGAGTAATAATAAAACAATTGAAATTGTTCTTTTGTGCTTATAATATATAAAAATAGTAAAATTAAAATGTGATGACCCCAAATTACAGAAAAAAAAGTCTAGACGGTGACTATAAAAACGATTGACAAAGAATCAGGTATCACAGCTGTTTTATTTAACATTTTCTTTGGTGTGTGGGAAGATGTTGACATGCAGAGTTTAAAACATTCTTCATTTTGCAGTGGATGACTTTTCGGCTGTTGGAATACATTTGTGCTACTGCTTCCGTTTGCGGCAATAGTTTTACGGCACATTTTAACCATTTAACACCATTTTAACAGTCTTACATTGATACCAAACGTGTATACTAAGAGGTTTGAGGGGTAGCACTGGTGGCCAACAGTATTTTTGAACATTGATGTAATTATGCAAATTATAGATAGTCTTGTGTATTATTTTATAACACTTCTAAAATACATCATTCATATGTTTGAAAAACCATTATACTATTCTAAACAAACCACATCTTTATTCATATACAGTGGGGCAAAAAAGTATTTAGTCAGCCACCGATTGTGCAAGTTCCCCCACCTAAAATGATGACAGAGGTCAGTAATTTGCACCAGAGGTACA
>NW_024582678.1:51530-67413 GCF_018398535.1 Haplochromis burtoni
GCTCTAGATTATGTTTAAATAATTATAGTTCCTCTTACTGCTGCTAATCGCTTTTCTTTACAGAAAAACTATTATGTGCGTTGTTAACTTACTTCTTCTACCACATAGGATTTTTTTCCTTTGTTAATTCAAACTGTTTTCTCTGCCTGCACAAATACCATGGATGTTTACAAAGGTGTACCATGAGCGGCATGTTGTTGACCAGCACAGCAACTCCAGTGTATCCTGGTATCTATACAGTTGCCCAGTACTGAGCTCAAGGTCACATGTGTTTTAGAAGTTCTCAGAATAATATACCTTCAAAAGAAAGCAGCCTTGGCTTAAGTTTGTGGGCAAATGATTGCAGTAAAATTCAGGCCAGTACACATAACATTAGCAGCTGGATTAACATTAACATGAAGCAGTAAGATAGATGTTCCTAAGTACATAAGTACTGGAGTATACCAAAACATCCTCAAAAGCCAGACATCATTCCGCGATCCAAGAAAATTCAGGAACAAATGACAAACTAAATAAAGCCATATCTAATTCAATTCAATTCCACTCAAATTCTTTGTTGTCCCAAAAGGGAAATTCGTTTAGCAACAGGATAAAAGTAAACGCAACAATAATATAAAATTACAATAATAGTAATAGAAAAGCTCTGGGACTCCAGAAAGCCACAGTGAAAGCCATTATCCACAAATGGGGAAAACATGTAAGAGTGGTGAACCCTCCCAGGAGTGGCCACATGACCAAAATTACCCCAAAAGTGCAGTGACAACTCATCCAAGAGGTCCCAAAAGACCCCACAAGGACATCAGAAGAACTGTATGCCTCAGTTAAGGCCGGTATTCATGACTCCACCAGAAGAAAGAGACGACAAAAGGAACATAAAGGCTCTTCTCAGTTTTGCTGGAGAACATCTTGATGATCCCCAAGACTTTTGGACAAAAGTGTGTGTCCCCTTGCATCTTGCATTACTATAACACAGCATTTCAGAAAAGGAACATCATACCAACAGTAAAATATGGTGGTAGTAGTATGATGGTGTGGAGCTGTTTTGTTGACTTGCTATAGTAAATGGAACCATGAATTCTGTTGTCTACCAAATCATTCTTGAAGGAGAATGTCCAGCCATCAAGCCGAAGTTCACTTGGGTTCTGCAGCAGGACAATGATCCGAAACACACCAGCAAGTCCACCTCTGAATGATATAAGAAAAACCAAATGAAGACTTTGGAGTGGCCTAGTCAAACCTTTGAACTGAATTTGATTGCCATTCTGTGGTGTGACCTAAAAAGCCGGTTCATGCTCAAACTCTCCAGTGAGGCTGAATTACAACAATTCTACAAAGATGAGTGGGCCAAGATTTCTCCACAGCGCTGTAAAAGACTCATTGCCAGTCATCACAAATGCTTCAGTGCAGTTGAGGGTGCAGTGACAGTAACACTGAACAGAGTACACAGAAGTGTGGCATTTTTGTGAATTTATAGGACCAGCACTGAATCAGTGTGGCATACAGTCAGGTCCATAAATATTGGGACATCGACACAATTCCAACAAATGAAACAAACAAGATGTGCTTTAACTGCAGACTGTCAGCTTTTATTAGAGGGTTATTACATCAAAATCGGGTGTAGGAATTAAAACAGTTTGCATATGTGCCTCCCACTTGTTAAGGGACCAAAAGCAATGGGACAATTGGCTTCTTGGCTGTTCCATGGCCAGGTGTGTGATATCCCCTCATTATCCCAATTGCAATGAGCAGATAAAAGGTCCAGAGTTCATTTCAAGTGTGCTATTTGCATTTGGAATCTGTTGCTGTCAACTGCCAAGATGAGATCCAAAGAGCTGTCACTATCAGTGAAGCAAGCCATCATTAGGCTGAAAAAACAAAACAAACCCATCAGAAAGATGGCAAAAACATTAGGCGTGGCCAAAACAACTGTTTGAAACATTCTCATGAAGAAGGAATGCACCGGTGAGCTCAGCAACACCGAAAGACCCAGAAGACCACAGAAAACAACTGTGGTGGATGACCGAAGAATCCTTACCCTGGTGAAGAAAACACCCTTCTCAACAGTTGGCCAGATAAAAAACACACTCCAGGAGGTAGGTGTATGTATGTCAAAGTCAGCAATCAAGAGAAGACTCCACCAGTGTGAATACAGAGGGTTCACCACAAGATGTAAACCATTGGTGAGCCCCAAAAACAGGAAGGCCAGATTAGAGTTTGCCAAACGACATCTAAAAAAAACCTTCACAGTTCTGGAACAACATCCTATGGACAGGTGAGACAGGGATCAACTTGTACCAGAGTGATGGGAAGAGAAGAGTATGGAGAAGGAAAGGAACTGCTCATGATCCTAAGCATACCACCTCATCAGTAAAGCATGTTGGTGGAACTGTCATGGCGTGGGCATGTATGGCTGCCAGTGGAACTGGTTCTCTTGTATTCATTGATGATGTGACTGCTGAGAAAAGCAGCACGATGAATTCTGAAGTGTTTCGGGCAATAATATCTGCTCATATTCAGCCAAATGCTTCAGAACTCATTGGACGGCGCTTCACAGTGCAGATGGACATTGACCCAAAGCATACTGCAAAAGCAACCAAAGAGTTTTTGAATGGAAAGAAGTGGACTGTTTTGCAATGGCCAAGTCAATCACCTGAACTGAATCAGATTGAGCATGCATTTCACTTGCTGGAGACAAGACTGAGGGGAAAATGCCCCAAGAACAAGCAGTAACTGCAGACGGTTGCAGTAGAGGCCTGGCAGAGCATCACCAGGGATGAAACCCAGCGTCTGGTAATGTCTGTGTTCCAGACTTCCGGCTGTGATTAACTGCAAAGGATTTGCAACCAAGAATTAAAAAGTGAAAGTTTGATTTGTGGTTCTTATTCTGTCCCATTACTTTTGGTCCCTTAACAAGTGGGAGGCACATATGCACACTGTTGTTATTCCTACACCATTCACCTGATTTGGATGTAAATACCCTCTAATAAAATCTGACAGTCTGCAGTTAAAGCACATCTTGTTCATTTCATTTGGAAACCATTGTGGTGGTGTATAGAGCCAAAAATGTTAGAATTGTGTCGATGTCCCAATATTTATGGACCTGACTGTAAGTACACGTGAGCCTCCCACCTCTCCCAGGAGCCACAGATGCTCTGCCCCCACCCAACTCCTCCATAGAGATGGCCGTGGCAAGACAATTCAAATACAGCCTCAACTCAAATGAGACAACCACCTAAGGTTAAGCATATAACTAAGCAGAGGAAAATGCATTGTAGTAATATTTTCAGTCTATTTCAGATTTCTATATTTGTCTGTTAGTTCTTTATTTTCATTATTTGATTTTTTTTTCAGTGTTTTGAAAACTCAAAGACAACAAAAATCCACAAAGTTAATGTAAAGATGCAATACCGGTGAAAGTGTATATTTAAAAAAATATTGAAACTGTCCCTGTGCCAGTATAAATTTGAGCAGATAGCCCTTGTGCCAAAAATTTACTGCAGTCTTGTTCTCGATCGCTCCTTTCCTGCCTGCCTGCTTTGCTGTCCTGATATTAAAACTGATAAATAAATTTAACTTCTGTCCTGTCCTGTGTCTATTGAAATGACAGGTTCATATGTAGACTACACTGGTAACAGCACAAGCTACAGAAGTGATGCGAACATGGAGCACAGTGATTCTCAAGGGAGCAATGACACTATTAAGATTACGCCTCAGTTTGCACCTCATTTCAAGCCAAAGGTAAGACCATATTAAAAAGGGACGTTTTTACTGTACATGTAATGATTTATCTTTTTTTTTTTTTTTGTCTTCTGTTGACAACTCTGCTGGTTTCTGTGTTGTGGTGTTTTTTTTAACATAGTTTTTACATAGTTTGGATTCAACATAATGCATATGTCAATGAACAATGAAACAAACATAAAGGTCCTTAAAGGGCAATTTTTTATATTAGCTGTTATATTGACTGGTAAAAAAATGTATATCCCAGGTTTGCAGAACACTGAAAACCCAGAGTCAGCCATGAAGTTGCACTGATAAGCACTTAATCCTCATTTGTAATACAGTCTTCTGTGGTTCAGTAAAAGTTTCGTGTTTGTCTTTCAGGGAGACACATTAAGGAATGTGTCTCTTTCCAGAGGGGGCAGCGTTGAGAGTCTGTCAGCACGAACACAGTGCCTGTCTTCTTCTGACAGCAAAAGAATGAGTGCTGACCTGTCAGAGTTGGAGCCCAAGATGCAGTTTGCACCTGCAGGTAATGCCAGACAAAACTTGGCACAAATCAATACATCAAATACATTTAAAAAAAGAAAAGGAAAAAAAAAGACCAGCTTAACAAAGCATATTGGCCTGATCACGCCATTACTTCAAATTTAAAAAAAAAAAAAAAAAAAAGGGGGGAGTGCATGCAGTATTAATATTGAGGCAGTCTTTGCTGGTCCAGTCTGGAAGCTTCTTTTTGGCACCTAGGTCGCCCTTTTATGTGATTTCATCACTTTGAATTGAAGATTGATTCCTCATTAAAAGTGTCAATATGTCTCTGAAAATAGGGCCTCTCGAAACCAGCTGTCGCTAATCTCCTTTCAGCAGATGTACTCGTGCTGTCATAGAGAAACTAAATCAAGAACTCCTCTGGTGTAGTTTCGATTTCAATGTGAATGTCTGTCAGTTTTCTTTCTTGTTTGTTTGTTTGTTTGTTTGTTTGTTTTAAATGTTGTTCACAATTAAATATAGCTTCAGTGGTTGGGGTTTCTAACATTCAATTATTGAAAACTCTGTTCTCAGATCACCTTGTTGAATTTTTCCAAAAAGCAAAATGCCTGCTCTTGTCTGTGCTGAGGAAGGTAGTGCATTCTCTGCTGACTGTCTATGCAGTACTGATCCACAGCTCCTGGAATGAATGGTGCATGTTTCCTCTGCATGCACACCTATGTTCTGCATGTGTATGACCCACATTTGCAGCTGTGGGCATGCTTGTCCTGTATGCAGCTATATGTGTATATGTGTTTTTGCAGCAAACCCCCCGTATAAGCGAGGCCACCGTAAAACTGCATCATTCGGAACCATACTGGATGTCCCCAAGATCGTCGTTACAGGTATCACTGGACTACTGGTCTTTCCGGTGACACGGTGGAACTGGCTTGAATGAGCCTGTGGGTTACTGTCATCAGACATGGCTTTCTTTTGTGTGTCACTCCATATGATCCCCTCAAGAATGCAGATAATGTTCATAACATTTAAATTTTCTTCGAATTTGCCCTCTGATTTAAAAACACAAACCAAAAATTTAAAATTTAAAAAAACAACAACACAGAAGTCCTTGAAGCTGATTTTGGAGTTACATACATCATAGCTGTGTCATGTCCTGTTTTCTGTTTTTTCTTTGTTTGTTTTTCGTAAAATATTGAAGTTTTCTCATCTGTTATCAACACATTTGTTGGAGCTGTGTGCATATTTGTCCACTAAAAGCAAGTTGTTTTTAATCAGTACATTATAGTCAGTATGTTGACATAGATGAGATAACTTTCCTAAGTCCTGGCCCTCTCCTGTCTCTTATATCCCTGGCTTGGCTGCAGCAAATCACGGGTAGCAGTAGTAAATTAGTGCATTTGAGCTTGTCCTTGACTTTCATGCTTAGAGGACATTGAGAAAGCATGGCTATTTTTTTTCCCCATTTCTCACTCACTTTCCATCCATCCACATCCACTTTGAAAAAAGTCATTTTGATTAATTTCCCTCACAGTGAGGGTCAGAGCTATTATTATAAGTTGAGATATGGATCAAAGGGAATGGGGACAACTCTGCCTGTCAGAAATACTTCTATTTTGAAGATATATGAGAGACATTGAGTAAGTGTTTCATTTAATCAAGTGGTGCAGGGAGTCTGCATGGAATTGTTATAGATGGTAAGGCACGCACCTTTGGATCTGCAAACCTGTACAAGGAAAAAAAATAACCAATTTATGTAATGAGTGTCAGTAAAATGTGGTCTGATCTTCATCGAGTCACTTTTCCATGATCCCTCCAGATCACCGCTGACTCACCACCAAACCAATCACGTTGGTGGTGAGTGAGCGACCTGACCGTGGGGTGTGCTTTGATCTGTGAAACGTTACATGTGTAACACTGTCTATGTGACTACATTTAAGAAGTCCTTAAAATATTTGAAAAATGTTTAGTGTCATCTTGTTAGTACAGAACATGACATCATCAGGTTGGTTGTTTGCAGTCAATAGGTTTATATTAGTGTATGTTATCTAACTAGTAATAGAACCAATAACTCTAAAACTAAAAATTTGTCTTAATAGGATCACTTTTCATGGATGTAAATTAGAAATTTGGGGAATGTCCTGACTATAGAAGAATCCCTTTTCCAAGTGGGTGGTGTTAAAGTTGATATCGCTTATTTTATTTATTTGTTTGTTTGTTTGTTTGTTTTAGGCGTCAGTTAATTGTGAATCACACAGGCCTAGAGATCAGTCAAATCCACCAAAATAAGTCTGCACTGGTCGTGACTTGCGACCAGTTGCAAATGGTTGCTGTGAGACTCATTGCTATAGAGCCATCCACGCAGACCTAAAGACTTCATTGACCACTGACCCCCGTGATCTGTTTGGCAGGCGATTGCTGGATGTTGCGGCCAGTCTTTCATGTGATATTAGTTGCAAAGATGTATACAGTGCTACACCAAAAACTTCCTGGGGATTTCTTTGGTAACTAGCAGGTCGCCAACAGTTTGCATAGAAGATGCTGACCAGTCTGCAAACTACTTGCCAAGCAGTTGTGCGTTTTTAAAATGTGTTGGTTGCAACATGTCATTGCTGTTTGGTGAAAAGTTTATGCAAAATGTCACATTTTTAATCGTTAATTGCATTGTTTGCCATAACTTTGATTACAAGTATTGCTTTTTTCAGTCCATTATGAATGTATTATTATTTAGAGGCCCTGTCACACTGTCCTAGAGATTAGATTACAAACACCAGCAACCGCAATTTTAACAGGAGGACATTTTATCTTAGACTGTCCCAGTTCCCATTTAACATTGCCATTTCAGAGATTGTGACCATATATAATACAGATTAATGGTATGTTGGTAAAATGTCAAAAGTCTGATGTCTTGAATAATATTTAGCATTTTTGGGAGTCCTAAAAAGTTTAATTCCATTCAAAGCTTAGTTGATTTTGGTGTGAAGCCCAGAGGGACCTGCCTGCTAATAAAATATCATTTTAGGTTAGTACCTGTGGCTAATTGTCATGTTGTTGCTCCAACTGTCAACTCTTAGCTTCAGAGTGACTGTTATTCCTAAAGACAGATATGTAAATTATTAGTGCTATTATGAGGAGTGGTAGTAGTATTACTCAATGTACTATTGGTTGCACTCGTGTTTTGGTGCTAGTTTGTGACTCTGTGTAACATATAGGGATGGGTATCGTTTAGGTTTTATCCGATACCAGTACCAAACCGGTACTTTTGAAACGGTGCCGGTGCTCAAACGGTGCTCGAACGGTGCTTAAAGAATGGAGAACACAAAATTGGTCCAAAAACCTCTCATGTTCAGCTGTTTTTTGTAAAAAGATAACAATGTTAGCCTTTTCTGCAGCTATGGGGCATATATGGTATCACTCTTGGCTGGAAGCAGTGCTTAAACAATGGAAAAAACACAAACTTTGTCCAAAAACCTCTCATGTTTAACTGTTTTCCACTTTTTCTTTGGTCATTTTAGCCTTTTTGGCCAGGGTGAAGGGAGTATCTGCCATCAAACAAGAAGACAGCCGCATGTAACTACGATGGTGTTTGCTAGTTCACCTTACATGCATTAATGTAATAACGTGGTTAGCCTACTCAACGTAAATTACACACGAACAACATTAAGCTACTCACGACAGAGAAGAACGGCTGCTGCTGCCATCATCATCCGTCATCATTTCTGCTACACTGGCAGGGCTAGGGGCCAGGACTCTCCTCTTCGGGTTTTTGGGGGATGTTGCTAACTCCGGGTCTGATAACAGGCACCACACCCGCAGTAGATGTGCTCGGTGTGAGGTCTCGCAGCAAGCTATCAAATACGGCGCATTTCTCGGCTTTTAACAAAATGCTATACGTCGCCAGGTGTTTCATCAGATTCGAGGTGTTACCTCCTTTGCACAGTATCACCTTAAAGCACTTGTTGCAGGCTGCTGAGTTTGCATCTTTTGCTGTGAAGTACAGCCAGACTTTTGACCGCTTCGCCTTGGGCATTTTTAATCTGTAGCTCTGCTCTAAAAGAACGTACGTACCTGGGCCCGCCTACTACGCTTGCAAAGGTAAAATGATTGGCTAGAATCCAAAGTGTATGACATCTCAGGGGGAAAAAAAGCACCGAAATAAAGCACCGAAATGTGCGCTGCTTTTCAGTCTGGTTACTACCGGTACCCATCTCTAGTAACATGTGTGGAGAAAACACTGGAATTCTGTCAGAACTTGAAATTGCATGCAACTGAAGAGTCTTGTAGTTCCTGCAAGGTGATCGAGCTGATGTTCTGATTGCACCTAATGTCATCCTGGCATAGTGTTAACCTGAACAGCAGATGAATTGCTGATTACTAGAATGAGTACTGTGACATTTTGTGTTTTTGTCTGAGCTGCCCCCAACAACCTTTTTTGTATTTTTGTCTGGAGTGGTGGTTTGTGTGTATGCTGTGTTCTCTGTCAATGGCGGTTACTTATAGCCCCGCTGTTTTTGTTCTCTTCTACCCATCCCTGAGTCTGATTCTGCTGCAGGTGTCTTTATGTTAAAACAGAGTTTTTCCTTCGCACTGTTGCCAAGTGCTTGCTAGGGGGATTGTTACAGGGAGTTGGGTGATTGTTTGGGTTTCTTTCTAATATTGTTGGGTCTTTACATTTCAATATTGTGAACCTTGAACAAGTGGCACAACATAAATAGAATTGAATGGATTGGTTATGTTCCCGCCACACCACAACTTATGATGGTTAAGTAAGTGCAACTGTTACAGTATGGCTCTGTGGGTCTGGATCCCCGTCAAGCCACAAGCAAACACAGGGATTAGTCCCCCAGTACCACTATCCATAGTACTTGAGGTCTCACTCTTTCTCTTGTCTGTCCTTTACGCTTTTCACAGCCACATGTGAGTCTCAGAGACGTCGGTCTGTACAGGATCTGCCAGGCATCTGCACAGAATCCAGCCAGGTAAGACATGTGCAGAGGACCTGTGAGGTTTTAGCTTTTTGATGATTAGTGACTTTAGGGATTGAGCGTTTAAAGAGATCTAACTTAAATCACATTTTTTAGTTTGAAAGATAACAGTTAGCTTTTCTAGTTTCACGCTCTTTATGGTGTGCCCAGAATTATAGCTTCACTGTTCAGTCCTTAGCAGTTCAACAAAACCCATATTCACAGATCACGTCACAGCATAATGCGATTGTCTACTATACCATTAAAGTATCAATGCATTAGATTCATTAGTAAACTTAAAACCTGCACAATCAGAGTGCACAGTACTTTTGTGTCAAGCTTAAAGCATAACAGCCACATTGTGGGACACAAATGTGACAGAAATGCTTAAAGTGGCTGTTAAATGGTGCGCTCATTATTCTTCACTATTGCTGCTAACAAAACACTGGCGCATCTTCAAAGACATGACATTACTAAAAATGTCTCCATGTTGTCTACAATGAGTGCACTATTTTGCTCATATTTTGGTCCAGATGTCGTTTTCTCACTCTGAGACTTGGAGGGTGTGATTGACTTTTTGGCTTCTTTTGTGTCTTTTGCAGGGGAGTAGGAACAGCAGTCGATCTTCCAGTCCAAGTGTGAGAATGATGCCGCCTGACAAGACAAGTGGCAGGGGCTATTTCTCCCCCGATGACCCCACAGGTAATGACAACTGCACAAATTCCACTACAGTTAACTACTGTTTACTACATTGGGTAGTGCCACCCAATGTACAGCCACAATTGAGAAGGGAATCACTGTTGAAAAGTTTTTGTAAGCTATTTGTTTGAAATTATGAGCAACAGTACAGAAATTATTATATAATTATTGTAAGTATTAAGTCTCAAACTGCCACATTGGGAAAGTATTATTAGGACTGAACATATGAGTCATATCATGTGCAGTAACAGCTGGGAACTCCTGGCATCTCAGTTTCTGATGAAAACTGCTAATTGGTAATCCTCAAAAAGCTCTCCTCTTCCAAATCCATGACAGTCTAAGTGAATTGAAACAAATCCTTTCTGGACCATATCAAAAAGTTTAGTTGCGAAGAACTTCTTGTCAGCTGTTCCCACTGAGGTATCCATGTCAAATGTCAGAGTGAAAAATTGTACCCCTCAGTGATTTATTACACATCTATTAAACACAATGACTATACCACCATCAATATCACTGTGGCCCAACTTTATAACTCATTCAGGCTACCTTTATAAATGTTAATGATTTTTCTGTTTTTTTGGCCAAAGATGTGTTTAGGACGTGTGTTGCTAATTTCTGACATTTCTGTTTCTATGAAATCCCAAAACAGCCTGTTATATATCTTTCTCCCCTCAGATACAAATGGCTCAGACAACTCCATTCCCATGGCTTATCTCACCCTAGACCATCAGCTGCAGGTACACCATCCTATCAGGCACTTGTACACAATGCACTGATGTGTAAATAATAGGGGTGCAACGATACACAAAATTCACGATTCGGTTCGATACTTTGGTGTCACGGTTCAATATTTTTTCGATACAAAAAATTGTTCATTCCTTTTTAATTTGTCATTTATTAAAATTATAAATATATATTTTAACTCAAAAGTACAGTTTTTAAATGTAATGTTGCTGAAACAAAATAATTAAAAAAAAAAAAATATCTGATCGAGAAATCACTCAACTTTGGAAAAGAGAGTTTATTACAGAGAAATGTCTCTTTCCAAAATAAAAGCTATACTATACGCTTCTTCTGGGCTATATTCTCAGCAGCATATTAAACATATCAGGTCCCCATAAGGAGAATCATGTGCTAACGGCTGTCTAAATGACTCAGGTAGTTTGTAGCATACGTACTTGTTGTTTTTGTCTGCTTCCACTTGTCTTTGCACTAGGATGATGTCGGCGTAAATGTGCAGTCATATTCGTTGTGTTCCCACTAGTGCTGTCAGCGTTAATCTCGTTAAAATTGACATTAACGCCATAACGCGGCAAATCTCCGTTAACGAGTTACTGCGGATCGCCCCGTGTGTGGGGCTGGACGGCGTCAACACGTTAACGAGCTAACTGCGCTAACGCACTAATTCTCAACAATGTAATTGAGCATTGCGTGGCACATCTAACATACTGTTTTACTTTTGTCCATGACGCGCTTACCTTCAGGGTCATACTTCACATGAAGACCAAAATAGTTCCAAACGCCAGATCTGAATGAGGGTGGGGGAGGTTCAATTTTGGCTAGCGTTGCAGCAGTTGCCATGTTGCAACGAGCTTAACATCTGTCTCGCTAGCTTGCGCTGAGCTCAGTGGATCCACGCTCGACAGTGCAGCCTAGACGGAGTAGTTGAACGCAGATCCACTGAGCTCTCAACACAGACAGCATCGTCAGAAGAAAAGTTGATAAAATAAATTAAAAATTTTGTATTGTTCGATACATATGCGTACCGAACCGAAAGCACTGTATCGAATGGTTCAATATCGATACGAGTATTGCTGCACCCCTAGTTAATAACCCTTCCTTCCCACTGTCACCAAAAGTGCTTGCTCATAGTGGGTCATATGAATGTTGGGTTTTTCTCTGTATGTATTATTGTAGGGTATTCCTTACAATATAAAGCGCCTTGAGGCGACTGTTGTTGTGATTTGGCCCTGTGTAAATAGAATTGAATTATGCTTTGTAATGTAAATGCTGTATTGAATCTGATGCGGCTCAGCTGCACTGGTATCAATTCAAGTTCATTGAGTTTTATTTTTAGAGTGCCAAATCACAACAACAGTTGCCTCGAGGCACTTAGCTATGAGGCGACTGAGGCCATGGGACATCAGCCATCTCATTATTATTATTATTTGTAGAATCCCAGTAGAGCACTACGATCTTCCAATCAGATGCTCCTAGCACAACCCTGGTGTCGACTGAAGTCCAGAGGTGACCGGGCCTTTGCAACCGTGGCACCTAGACTCTGGAATAACCTCCGTGTTCATATTCGGACTGCCGAGTCTATCCAGTCTTTTAAATCATGTCTTAAAACCTATCTTTTTACTTTGGCTTTTGATTCTAACTAGTTGGCTGTTATCTGGCTTGTTTTATTGTCACCTATTGTTTCCTGCCCTGTTTGCTTACCGTTTTGTTTTAATTGCCTCATGCTTTTACTGACTGTGAAACACTATTGTCAACTTTGTTGTTTTTAATATGTGCTATATAAATAAATTTTGATTAGATTAGATTATTATTATTATTATTACTATCCCTGAGGACATGATGCTCTGTAAACAGAGTAATGTAAATTTAAATACGCACTAGCTGATACTAATGCCTGAGCAGAATATTTTTAAACAGCGTCCATTTTCATTTCCAGCCCCTTGCTCCCTGTCCCAACTCCAAAGAGTCCATGGCTGTTTTTGAGCAACACTGCAAGATGGCCCAAGAATACCTGAAAGTGCAAACTGAGATTGCCTTGCTAATCCAAAGGAAGTAAGTGTAGTGACTAAAGTCAAGTGTTGCTTAATTATTTTTCTTAAATTCACTTTCATTCAAAGACCTCACATAAACCCCAGTGGAAGATGCTTATTCATTGTGTCTTAACTGCCAAATCTCACAGCTGTAATGTGTGAATGTTTAAAATTTGAATTGCATAAAAGCTACCAAAGCTGCATGCATAATCTCGTAACATAATGTTGAAAATGACATGCCTAAAAACGCAGCCCCCCCTGACTATCTGCACAGGAAGGAGCTCATTGCTGAACTGGACCAAGACGAAAAGGACCAGCAGAACACGTCCCGTCTGGTGCAGGAGCACAAAAAGCTGCTGGAGGAGAATAAGAGTCTGTCCACATACTACCAGAAGTGTAAAAAACAGCTGGAGCTGATCCGGGTTCAGCAACAGAAGAGACAGGGCACGTCATGATGAGACACAAACTCTGCCACTCCCCCTCCTCACCCCCCCCCCCTCGTCACCTCCACCCTCCTGCGCTCCTCAACATTGCACACCAACACTACCCGTCATCTGCTCTGCACATACACTGCTCCCAGTCCAGCTTTGGAAAGAGACCTCTATTCTACTGTCTGCTGCATGTTGCATTGTAGACCCAACAGGAAGACCTTTGTCTCCTGTACATACATTTGCACATCCTCACAGTGTCTTCTGTGAGCGCAGACCAAACAATCACTGGTCCTCCATTCAGATGAGCCCAGACACTGCCGCTGACGTCTATGACCGAGACAACTTGCTGATGAGACGCAGGTTGTGTTTTCTCTGTGTTTGCTCTCAGGGCCTGTGGGCTAACCAGTCAGTGTCTGTTTGCGCTCCTCAGTGGTTAATGGCCACACCATCCTCCTCAGAATGTGAAACTCAAAACAAAGGCTTTGAAGCAGAATGTGCAAAAAAATCTTTCTGCAGTGCGTGCTAGGAATCCCTGTTATCCAAATCATAGCCCCTTTTTAAATTCACCCATTATCTCTACCTTTTTAATTGTGAGCATGAGCCTCTCCATAGACCTCCAGTCAGATGTGTCAGCAGAAGGAAGAGCTTCACATTAAAATACACATTAAAAAGTGGGCTAGCTTCCAGAGTAAATACAAGGAGCTGTGGTATCCCTTCTTATTTGACCTCAGTGTTGTTTTGCGTTTTGTCTTTTCTATTCAGTAGTTCACTTTGTGTCATTTGTTTGCAATAGGACATATTTTATCTGGTCTGTGAATGGCCTAACGGACAAAATAGAGGAGGGTCACCTCCCTATACAGTAGAGGTTGTTTTTAGTTCACATGTTGCCTTAGAAGTTGCCTGCATTTTAAGTGCTTGTGTTATGTGATATTTAGTGGGGATAAAAGTTTTTTTTTTTTTAAGATATTTTTGATCTACTGAACATGAATGAAATAATAACGGAAAGAAGAGAGATAGATGTGTATCATTGAACTGATAATGTAAATGTCTGCCAGCAGCTTTATTCCCAGGACTATGAAATGTACGTTTTTGTTTTTTTTTCTTGGTGTCTCACATCTCGTAAGTATTTTTGCACAGTTGCTATTTAATCAGGTTATATTCAAATTGTATTTCTCATTATACTGGTTCTGGTTTTAAACATCCAAGACTTAACAACATCTTTCTTTTTAAGTCCTCCTCTTGAGATTGAATTATAACACACACACACCTCTTTTTCGAAATGTTTCATAAGTTATTGGGAAGGGGGTGCAGCATATGACATCAAGGAAGGCATTATGAAATAAACAAAATGGTGAAACGATGTGATGTGTGTGTTATTATGGAGGATGAAACTACAGAGACTAAAACCAATAGAATATACTTTTTAAGGCTATACAGTTAGACATTTTAACATGGGGGGTCATCTTTCAAGGTGGACATTTTATTCAGATTATTATTTTTTTTATGACAAATCTAACAAATTTAAAAATGTAACAAACCCACATACAGATTCAAAAAACACACCCAACTTGTACAATCATGTCCAACATACCCAAGATTCCTTTTTCATTCCTGGCTTCTCTTACTTTAGTAACAACAGTCCTGCTACAGTAAGAGAGATTTCAACCCAATAAGTCGACTCAGGGTGACATAAAAGGCAGTACTGGCAGCAAATAGTCAATCTTAAACACAGACAGGTCAGTTGGCTGCTGTCTAAAACTATAATATATGATAAATAATATATGATATCTAAACATAATAATCCAAAGAGGCTATAATGCAAACCAAAAGCTACAACGATGCTGCAGCCACTGAATCACTAAAATTGGAGGAATGCTGCGTAAATAAAGTCCCGTAAGTGCTCTTGAGGCAACCTGTCAGCCAGCAGACAGTGTCATTGTCTCATCATTAAAACACAAGGAGCTCAGACTGTGCCTTTTTTTGTTTGGTTGTTTTTATCTTCACTTACAATTTTAGATGTATTTCTTTAGTCAGTAGGGAGAAAGTGTCTGTATGTTAAGACAGACACTCCAGTTAATAGAATAATCAACAAACTCTAAAGCTTTTATCAAAGAAAATTTATGTTTACTTAGGGAATAATATGTCTTGTTGGTGCAGAGTGGGGAATATTTCTGCACACTCAAACTAATAGATCTATCATTTATTCATGTATCCAGTAAAACAATTCAAATAATCTGTCATTGTAGTTCATAACATGAGGAAAAACGAGACATTACAGACATTTTAAACAGCAGAATTTTGAGCCCAAATCTGAATCTCTGCTGCAGTGCCTCCAGGCAGACAGCAGGTGGTACTAAACACACAGTCTTTGTAATGGAGCCACATAGCTGTGGATCTATTCTTCCTCAGATAAAGAACCTTACATGCTGTGCCTACTGATTGCCACAATGAGTGTGAATGCCTATTTTCACACGCTACACTATATCAATTTTGTGCAATGTGCGCTCTTTTGAGTGGAGCAAATTTGGCCACCAAATCTGTCTCACATAAGACTCATCTGGCCATTGACAGTAAGGAGCACCCCCCCAATCACCCCCCTGGCTGCTGGTCTACATTTCAGCTCCAAATTCTGACAAAGGGTTTTTTTTTGGTGGAGGGGCATTTGTGAGGGTGCTGCTTGTGTTTGAAGTTGAAAGCTAAATAGGGAACAATGACTCACTTTATTGTAGAGAAGTGATGTCATCTTCCTTCTCTTGCCAGGTATTCTCTCTGTGTGTGTGTGTGTGTGTGTGTGTGTGTGTGTGTGTGTGTGTGT
>NW_024582678.1:67433-123834 GCF_018398535.1 Haplochromis burtoni
TGTGTGTGTGTGTGTGTGTGTGTGTGTGTGTGTGTGTGTGTGTGTGTAAGCTACTCCTCACTGAACTGGTAAACACAAGGAAGACAGAAGGTTGTTGCCAGCTTTGTCCAGCTCTCTTTTGTCTCAGAAGGCCATGTAAGGTTTGGCCAGCTGTAGGAAATCCAGTTTGATGGTTTATTTGTGTGTGCAAACAAGGAAGGAAGGCTTCTGTCCACAGGGCTTGTGTGTCGTTGGCTGAATTGTATTTTGTAATTATGATGTTTTATTTTCACAAGGAAGCCTTCATGTCTGCAACTGGTTAGGACTTAAATTTAAAAAATAAAACAGCATGTAGCTGGAAAATAGTTTGTATGTTCTTTAGTAACACAACTGATACTAAACCTGAACGCTGGTCACAAACCAATTTTGGTAAAGTTAAGTGCAAAAACATAGCAATATATGTCATCAAACTAAAAAAAACAATATTAAAGTAATAGGGCACCTGGCACGTGATTGATTTTGATTCTAGTGCCGGTACATTTAATTTCATTGCACTTGAAAGGACTTTGCTTCAGCTGACATCAACCTTTTGTTACCAAAAAGCTGTTCTAGGTCCTTTGTAAGGTTTGACACCCAACCTTAGCTCAGTAGTTTCTACATCTGTTTAACTGTGACCACACAATTATAAAATGTGTTCTTTCAGAATAGGCTTGTTTAAGCTCTCACATTTTCCAATATCCTAGCACAATTCCCAAGTTTTTGCACAGAAGATTCCATAGTTGTACAAACACAACTATAGAGACAACATGTTAATGTAAGATATCTGCAAAAGTGCTCTAGGTCACATTTTGATTTGTTAAATGCTTGCACGCAGGTTGAGGTTCAGTAATACTTGTATAATATTTTAGTTTTATTGTTGCAATTCAAGTGTAGTGTATGTTTTGTTCTGCCTTCTCAAACCTAAACCAAGTCAGAATGCAAATTATGTTCTCTTATTCATATATATGATGATGTAATACGCAATCCTGAATTGTCTTTGTTGAAGCGCAGTACTGAATGCAGCGGAGTAATGTCATCCCTCTCCTCACTGGAAGGGAAAGTTGAGGTTGCATTGGAAAACTGTGTGTGCTTTATGTTTTATCTATGGCATGGTAGCCATGGAAACTGGATGACATAAATAGGCTAGCAGTGGCAGAGAGAGGGATGTTGCAGTTTTTAATAATGGACAGAATTTGGGTCATGATATCTTGCTTGATCTGATCTTGTTAGATCCATAAATTGCATCATGTGCCACTTAAAATTTCATTAATTTGCATGAATCCCTGCTTGGTCTTCAAATCAGCTGCAGGCAGTCATTTAAGAACTGAGTGATGTCTCCTTGCAATCATTAAAGCAATGTTAGAGGAGGAAAAAGCCACATGTTCTTACACCAATTTTTTTTTCTTTGTTTACTTCTGTCTTATGTAATTACATACTGCAATTCAGCGACATTAACAGCTTAAGCATGGTAATTGAGATCATGAATCACTTTGCTATTTGGAATAGCACTCAACACAATTATTTCCCATTCATAATTTCACTGCAGGTTTATTTAGAGGGGCACTAATAAGAGTGAGGGAGGGAAAGAACAGTAGCTGCTCTAGTTTCTGATGCAGAATTGCAAGGAAAAGCTCTGACAAATTTTCTGTGATTATTAGCATATCAGTGGTTTGTTTCTGTTTAATTAATTTTCATGGAAGAGCATCTGAGAAACGTCTATGGGATTTTATAGTGGCAGAAAAAGGTCAAAGTCTGTGCAGCATGCTGGAATATACAAACTATGGTTCCTTAATGACAAGACGCTGCTAACAAGCCAGCAAGCAAAGCAGACTTAAAAGCATCTATTATGTGTCTTGTGCAAGCTCAGCCAAAACTGATGTTAAGGTACAGACCATGGAATACATTTCAAAATCACAGCAACGAGATGGGTGATAACCTAAACAACTAATCAAATGATTTTAATTAAATTGGTATTTAAGAATCAATAGAAGAAAATACTGAAAGAAAGTTTCATTAACACAGGAGAAAGTACTGATATGAGCTGAAGTTAGTGTTAGTAAACACACAAGTACTGAATTCAAGTAAGGGCTGGAAGTAGTTGAAGTCTCATATGAAGCCAGTGCTGAAAGTTAAATGCGTAAATGATCTGAAGTGTTCATTGAAAAGTCCCAAAATGAGTTAACTTTCTAAAAGAGGTTATTGTGTCAGTGAAAACACCAGTGTGCTGAACGCAACTGGTGTTTCTTTATTTAGGTTCCCTTTTGCTATCACCTGCTAAACTGTTACTTTTTCTGGTGTTGCTAGGAGGGGAAAAAGACTGCAGCAGCATGATAATCCTAGTAATAAATACATAAAAAAGGAGCTCTGTGGTAACTGGCAGTCTGTTGCAGCAACTGTTGTGTTTCTTGCTGTTTTTCATCACTTCTGAAAAATGAGGTTGAGTAGCTCATCTACTAATCGGAAGGAATATATATGTGTGTGTGTCAGTAAACGCTACCATCAAACTGACTAATTTCTGCCTAACAGGCCACAATATGTGAGACTGGGCAGTGCTCTGTCTGATTTGGAGATGAACATGTCAGGAGCTCCTTATGGCTGTCTTCCTGTTCAACTTGTATGCCCCTAGACTTTCAGTACAACTCATTCCAACTACAAAAATACTCTGATTCTGCAGTGGTTGAGAACAGAACACTAATGTTTTGTTTTGTTTTTAAAAAATTCACTTCTGAAGGTGAATAAATCAGAGAAAAGCTAATGGACTTCACATTGAAGAGAACACCTACATGGCTCCCGTCTGGGGGTTTCCTCCTCCTCATGGTGGGATGGACGTGCGGTTGTCATCAGGATGTGAGGCCTCAGGGGGGGCTGCAGTTGGCCCGGATCTCCTGGATCTATCTGTGTCTGCCTCTGGCTCCTGGGGACATTATTGTGCTTTCCCACCCTTTTTATCAAGTACAATTTATGGCAAAGGCACATACAGAGACACTTGCTCACTTCTTACAGCTGCAGCAGTTTGTGATACATTGTGCTTTTCTATTTGTGCTCTATCCCTTTATTATATTTTCTCATATTTTTTACCCCCTTCATTCTTTTTTTCTTCCTCCTGCCTGTCAGCTTAGACATGGTCATACTACATATATAATGTAATAACTGAAGCCTAAATGCATCTGACATAAGACGCATCTGGCCACTGAGAGTAAGACTGCTCCTCCCAGGCTGCTGGTTTACATTTCGGCTCCAAATTCTAAAAAAAAACCTAAAAAAAAAATGCATGAATATGAGCAGCCTATAGCGCTCATCTTAGAAAGAACTAATTCAGGCTCTAATAACTGTAACAAAGGCTCTGGCCACTACATTGAAAACATATACCAGAGAAACAGAGGCCAAGACAATAAATAGCCTGTTCTCCAAAGATCCATCCACCGGGGGAATAGGGTAGACTTACCCAGAGCTGAAACTGGAAGAATATCAGGAAACAAGAAGCTTTAAATAACACCAGTGCCAAGTGGCTGGTAAAGCCACAATCAGACCATAGCAACCTCCCAGAGCTATATACACCACCAAGACAGACATCCAACAACAAGTCTCCAGAATGAAGAGCTGTGCAGCACCAGGACGTGACATGATCCGTGCCTACTGGCTGAAGAAGCTATTCTAATCTGGGATCACCTGGCAGCACAAATAAAGGGTCTGCTAACAGAAGGTACTCCTCCAACTAACACAGAGCAGAACAATCCTGGTAATGAAGGATCTCATAACATCAGCCTATTGCCTTTCTTTCCATGGCATAGAAGCTCATATCAGACATCATAGCAACCCAACTGAGTAGGCACATGAGTGAATACATGAGCACAGCTCAGAAAGGAATTGGAAATAACACCAGAGAGCCAAAACACCAGTTCCTGGTCAATAGAGCAGTATACCAGGGCTAAGACCTGGCAGGCAGATCTGAGCAAGGCCTGAAAATTGCCCCACACATGGCACAGGTGGAGGCCCTAAGCATCAGATCCAGAGAGGCAGTAGTCTACCACAGGCAACAGGACCCAAGTTGCAGATTGATGCCCTAGAGACTATACAGCACATAGTAGCTGTGTGTGAAATGCAAGCTAAGAGAGCGTACACTTAGAAGAAAATCCAGGTGGCCGGGATAGTGTACAGGAACATCTGTGCTCCATATGGACTAGAAGTCCCCAAAGAGACTCCACAAGTGGGGAACAAGAGGGCAAAGGTCCTGTGGGACTTCAAGTCCCAAACAAGCCAGACATAGTGGTGCAGTTGTGGTAGATGTGGTAATCATGATTTTAAAGATGAGAAAATAGAGAAGTACCAGAAGGAAGAGCTGGAGCAAATAAAGATAAGATAAAGAAAAAGCAAAAGCAAAAGATAAAGATAAAGTTCAAAATGGTCCCAATGATAATAGGAGAATTAGGAGCTGTAACCTTGAAACTGGAATAGTGTCTCCAATAGATTCAAGCCACGGCAACAGAGGTCTCTGCCCAGAACAGAGCGCTTTCTTCTTGTATCCTCTTTTCTTGCTCCCCACAAAGACACATCTGGCCTTAGAGGTGACTGAACATTCTCACATGGTTTGTAGTGACACATTTTGGTTCGCTGGGAGCTCACCTGGCTTTTTCTCTATGTGAAAACAAACCAAACCAAGGGGGAAAGCTGCAAGCTCACAAACTCGTCAACCTATATATATATATATACATATACATATATATATACACACACACACATACATACATACATACATACATACATACATATATATATATAAAACACCCAGCACGCCCCTGCGGGTGGTTTATCCTTCAAGCTCGGGTCCTCTACCAGAGGCCTGGGAGCTTGAGGGTCCTGCGCAGTATCTTAGCTGTTCCCAGGACTGCGCTCTTCTGGACAGAGATCTCCGATGTTATTCCCGGGATCTGCTGGAGCCACTCGCCTATATATATATATATACATATACATATATATATATACACATATATATACATACATACATACCTTTAATATTAATTTGTTTTGGCCACAATAAGTCTAGATAAAATTCAATATGGTGAAAGCCTTCACATGATGGCCCTGCTGAATTTTTGTTTCAGTTCACCTCTGCTGAGACTCAGTAGGATCCCAATGATGCTGTAATACTACAGCTGACAGGCTACTGCTGCGTCATGCTGGAAAGAGATGCACGAGTTAGTGGTGAGGGATTTGTGTGTTACTGTAAGAAGAGCATCTTGTTCCCTCATGCCCTCTGGTTCACGAAGCAGGAACAGACAAGAGTAGGGCTATAAAGGAAAATGAAATAACAATAGCAAATATTCCTGAATACATGATCACTACAACATCTTTTTGCCCGTTGCACACATTTGATTGACACAGTGCACAAGCTTATTCATAATTTAAGCTTGCTCAACATAAAGCTGGGATGCAGTAATATGCTCACATTTTACCTTCCTTCTCCACTGACATTGTGACTATAACATTTCAGTACAGAGCATCTGTTTGGTGGCAGGTGAAACTAAATGTAGGAGACAGGCCATGGAGTTCAAAGTGAACTTTTGCCATGTAAACACAAAACCTCACAGTTTTCCAAAAGCAGAGGTCTAGGGAAAATAGAAACAAGCAGTCAAATGTGAAGAGGGCTTTATTCACCAGTAGGTTTGCTGTGACGCATGATATGCACATGTATGCAATGTGACATGTTGATATGCAAATATATGTACAGAAAGGCAAGCAAAGACAATTAACCCCCAGTACCGATTTCATGCTGCATATTTAGATTTCAGATTTATTTATTTATTGTCAATAGTTGCTTTGTGGGGATAGGTCAATTGAAAAATCTAAATTGCCGACAGGTGTGAATGTGGGAGTGAATGTGAGTGCAAATGGTTGTCTGTCCCTGTGTGTTAGCCCTGCGACAGACTGACAACCTGTCCAGGGTGTACCCCACCTCTCGCCCTATGACAGCTGGGATAGGCTCCAGCAACCCTGAAAAGGATAAGCGGATGCGAATGGATGGATGGATGTTGCTAGAACATAACAAAAATTACAGTGGTGCTCTCTGTGATAAAGAAAATACAAAAAAAAAAAAAAGATGCAGCTGCTGTACCACAGTCGTACTGTGGCAGAGGATGTTCTCGATTGCAGCTGTGTAAAAGTTCTGAGCAACTGGGGGGAGAGTCCAGCCCTCTTCAGTTTCCTGAAGAAGAAGAGTCTTTGTGGAAGCTTCCTCACCAGAAAGGAGGTGTTCAGTGGCCAAGTCAGATCTGGAATTTGATGTTATCCACACACTCCACCACCTCCCCTTGGATGAGGTGAGGTGGCTGCTCTGTCCTCCTGAACCTTCTGTAGTCTACTGGCCTTGCTGGTGTTAAGCAGCAGATTGGTCAGTAAACACCACTGGGGCAGGTGCTGGATCTCCTCCCTGTGGAGGATTTCATCATTGTTTGTTATAAGACTGACTATAGTGGTGTTGTCTGGAAACTTCAGAACGGTTTTTGATGAGCAGATAGCTGTGCAGTCGTTAGTGAATAGTGTGAAAAGAGTACTGTATTCAGGACCAGAGTGGATGATGTTCTGTCTCTTATTCTCTCATCTTAGCCGCTATTGTGCCTGATATATGACTCCCTATGAGCAAGCACTTTGGCAACAGTGGGAAGGAAAAGCTCCCTTTTAACAGGAAGAAACCTCCAGCAGAACCAGGCTCAGGGAGGGGCGGCCATCTGCCACGACCAGTTGGGGTGAGAGAAGGAAGACAGGATAAAAGACATGCTGTTTTATACAAGTTTTATACAAGTTTTTACTAAAGCATGTCAGTGATGCATGCTAAGATACAATATATGTTGATATCTCACTGAGATATCAACATAATACCAAAGAACTTGTCCAGGACTATTACACTGTCCCATGAAGCTGTAGTCCAAAAATGTAAATTTCAGTCCTCTGGGAATGTTTGCATTTCTGATAGTAGGGATCAGTTCATTAGAAATGGTAGTGTTACTTACTACAATTTATTTTCCAGAAAAAAATGCACAGAAACATTTAAAGCTGCAGTAAGGTAGATGTTTTATTTCTGTCTGGGTGTAAAGTTGGTATAGTAGTGCAACAAAATTCACTCTACTTTTAGCTGTTTGTTTCCACCAATTCTTGAGAAAGTCATCTGACATTTTAAAATAATGAAAAAAAAAAGAGATCAAATAAAACTGCTGGACCGCTCCGTGAATTCATTGTTTTAAGCAACATATCATGTATCCACTGGTTGTCTAAAAAGGTTGATTACTGTAGTTTTTAAAATATATAGCGAGGTTAAAATTAGGTAGTGAGTTAATTTAAAACTGTGTATTGGTTCATATTTCCAACATGTAGTCAGATTTTCAGTAAGACTGATTTCAAATGTAGAATGACTACTTTTAGGATGCGTACAGTGTGAGCGCTCTCAGTGGTGCACACATATGTGCGTGTTTGTGTGTGTTCGGGGGGGGCGTGTTGGGCTGAGCTGCAGAGTGCTGGCAACAGCCTGTTATTACAGTCCATGTGACTGACAGTGTGTGGGCGAGAAGGTAATTGCTGGAGTATGCCTGTGGTGACGAGGGCCTTCAGGGGAGCGGATGTTGAGCAGACTGAGGCACACAGAACGCACAGAGAAGGTGCAGGCAGCCCAGAACTGATGACTCATCTCTCACAAACCATTCCCTCTTGTTTGTTTACTCTGCTCTTCTGCAGCCTGAGTAAGAGTGCTGACAGACAGGGGACTGTCACCCAGTGACTGGGCCGTCTTAAAGGATTTCACCTGTTTAGACTTCAGGACAAGCGGCTTATTTAGATCCAGGTCCGCTTCCCGTGTAAACAGCCTCCAGAATTGGCAGACTCTAAGCTTCTATTTACTGCACTGAGAAAGAGAGCCAGTCGTGTCTGCATCTACTAACCGGGCTCCTAAAATAAACTGCCAGATGCTAAGCTTTTTATTCATTGTGGATACTATACTGTTAAAAGTATATGCATTGCTTTCAATTAATGAACTGGCACTACGATGGACACCCCTAAGAAGTGTCCCCTCATTTTTAATCTATCCTCAATAAAGACACTGTTCATAATAAGAGCAATAATAATTATCATCATCATCATCTTGTAGCTCCTTCCTTTAGGTTTCAGAGTAGATTATCTGCCTCTTCTTTCACACCAACCGTCTATGTCTTTCTTCACTGCATCCATGACCTCCTCTGAGGTCTTCCCGTTTTCCTCTCGGCAGCTCCATCTTCAGCATGTTTTCTCATTGATATCCACTATCCACATGTCACTGATATGTGCAGAAAAGATACAGTGACATGTCACAGTGTTACATGTCACATGTCAATCTTAACCTTGTCCCTCTAGCTTTGTCTTCAAACCACTCAACCTAAGTTGTCTCTCTCCAGGTCAGCATCCTGTTTTTTGTTTGTTTGTTTGTTTGTTTGTGTTTTTGCAATATACTATCCTTCTGTCACAAATCACTTCTGGCACTTATCTCCTGCTACTCCACCCTGCCTCCCCTCACTTCTTTACTTGTCTTGTACGTGTCCGTTGCTTTGGATGGTTGACACCATGTATTTAAACTCTCTGCTGTTTGCATGTTCATATTTCCACCTGTCTCCCTCTCATGCACACACAGATATTCTGTCTTGGTTCTAGTGACTTTCCTTCCTACTCTCCAGGACATACCTCCACCTCTCCAGACTCTTCCACCTGCTCCCCAGTTCAGTTTCAGTTTTATCATTTTTATTTGTCATATGCAAGTTAACACAGGGTCAACATTGCAATGAAATGTATTTGAAGAGCAGAAGACAGTCACTCAGCAGTATAGTAGGGTGACGGAGGGAGGGTGGGGCACGTAAACGAGAATGAACAGCTTGCAGAACTGGGACAACCAGAAGGAGTGTGGTTGGAGGCAGAGGTGGGACCAAGTCATTGTTTTGCAAGTCTCAAGTAAGTCTCAAGTCTTTATCCTCAAGTCTCAAGTCAAGTCTCAAGTAATGTCAGGCAAGTCAGAGTCGAGTCTCAAGTCACTGGTGTAAAAGTCCGAGTCAAGTCACAAGTCTGAAACTTTGAATTTCAAGTCCTTTCGAGTCTTTAAAAAAAAAAAAAAAAGAATGTTGCAGTTATGCTAAATGTAAATATTAGACCATGTAATTTTTAAATCTGTGTTTTTCTCAACACATGACAAAATAGTGAACTTAGAAAATATACACAAATTGTGAAATTGCACCTCTTTAAAATGCAGCTCAATTAAACCTAGCTCCAAGAATAATTTTCACCGACAGTTCTGAGATAAGCTGCATGTTATTCTTGGATGCGGTTGTAGGACCGGCTTTAAAATCGCATGACAAAAATATCATACACATTAAAAAAACTGCATCACCAACGTAGCCTGGACAACATTTGCTAGTTAGATGAAGTCAGCTATCTCATCGTAGCATATTTATATGCATATTTATAATCATACGGTTCTTGGAGTGAGTGCATACACTCATGAAGTTTAGTAACTTCCGGTCACTGCAACAAGCCCAGGTACAGTTTACCGCCGGATGGGTGCAGGACCTTGAAATGCACCGTGTAGAACGAAAGACCATCGTACGTATCATAAGTTTACCAGTCTCACAAATCGTCGTCATAAATACACATTCGTTAACCGTTTATTAATAGGACCTTTGAGCTCAACGGTAATTAATTAGTAGTGGAAATAATTTCTGGTATCGCATTACAGAAATGTAGCAGTGACAATAATATGTATGCTGTAATCGACTGGGCAATTAGTGATACAAAACAACTGTTTTATCCTGTGAATAAAAGTATATGTTTTTGTCAATGTACCATAATAACAGAAGCGAAACGCAATATTGTGTCAGGACAATTCACTATTTATGCACAATAAACAAAGGAGCATAGCGCGACAATTTCTGTTCAGCGCCAGACTTGCTTGTAACCTATATCACCAATTATGTTATGAAAATGACGTAACTACTAACACAAACACTGACCTTCGTGTAAATGCTTGGAGCAGACTAACCTGTGAGCTGGAGTGTTCTGGGACGTTATATTTTGTCTTTGAATGGCTGCAATCCAGGCCATCCGTCGCTCTTTGTTACTTCGGAAACATGGCTCGAACAATTTCTCTTCAACGACGTAATCCGATAACAACCGATCTCTTTACCCGTCGGCTTCCCGTGGCTGTCATGCGACCGGCTATTGCAGTTAATAATACAACAGCTTCTTGACATTTTTTGTGTTTCTTTTTATCGCTGTTAACTGATTTTAATTGAAAGCCTGCGTGCGCTAGTACCTCTTGCCACGAGTTCCCAGAATCCTTTGCGGTTCTTACCCGCTGAATGACGTCACATTTTCAATCTCTATATAATATGCATGTTAAATTTTATATTTGGGGTAAAATATCAAGTCTTTTCAAGTAAACCGGTTCAAGTCCAATTCAAGTCCAAGTCATTGGTGTAAAAGTCCAAGTCAAGTCACAAGTCTTAGAACATTTTTTCAAGTCAAGTCTAAAGTCATAAAATTAATGACTCGAGTCTGACTCGAGTCCAAGTCATGTGACTCGAGTCCACACCTGTGGTTGGAGGCGTGGTCCTGCTCCTGAAATTCCGATACATAATCTCCAATACTTTTGTCATCTAACACCATCACAAAAAAAGGGAGTCAGAGCCGATCCCTATATAATCCCACCCCAGTGCAACCCCTTCTGGCTTTCTCTGATTCTAATATACAGATCTTTTCTACTCTCCCCGAGTACTCAAAGCACTTAATACATCATACCACTTTCACCCACTGACACAAGCACTTTCTTCTATGATTTTAAGTGCTTACTGAGTAACATTCACACACATTCATACTCCAGTCGGATAAGGTTAACATCTTGCCCAAAGATATTTGGCATGCAGCCTACGGGGAGCCAGTGATTGAACTACGAACCTTCCGATCAGTAGATGACCTGCTCTGCTGACGCTCAATGATCATCACTCTTTTCTCAGTTTAACTTCAGCAGCTGAAGTATAGCTTCATAATATGGTTCATCAACTTTGTCCTCCTGTAGTTACTTACCTTCCTGCCCATCTGACCCTCCCTGAGCTTGGTTTTTCGTGAAAAAACCTCATGTTAAAAGTGAGTTTTTTCTTCTCATTGTCACCAAGTGCTTGGTCATAGAGGGTTGTCTGATTGTTGGAGTTTTCTTTGTATGGTTGAAGGTTCTTCATATTACAATATAAAGCACCTTCAAGAAACTGTTGGTATCAACAACTCTATATCAGTAAAAATGAGTAGAATTCTTTAAAATAGATACCAGTTCTCAGTCTCTGGAATTGTGTTATAGAGTCTGGTCAAAAAGTCCACTCTCTTTTCTCCTAAGCATCACCTGTGGAGAAAAAAAAACAGGTAATTGATCATGTGCGAAGGAATGATTTATTTGAAGAGTTTCAGTCAGGTTTTAAAGCTAATCACAGTACACAAACAGCTTTAGTGAATGCTGTGAATAATCTCTGTGCTTATGCTGCTACACCACATTGCAACGTTCAATACCACTGACTATAATATTTTATTACAGTGATGAGAGCATGCTGTCCGTATTAAAGATGTTGTTCTATTTACATTATGCATTCTTCCTTTAGGCTTTAGGCATCATTAAAAGGCATAGCATACATTTTTACTGCTATGCAGATGAGACCCAACTATTAAGTATTGTCACAGGAAATTAACTGTCTGCAACACAACCAATCTGACTGTAGTTGATTGTTTCTCCAAAGCTGTACATTTAAATGCACTTCCCAAGCTTCCCAGCTCCTCATTAACCATGTCTTTCAGCTGTACAGCGTACTATTTTTCTTTGTTTCTGACTTTGTCTCTGAGCAGTTCACCTCTCAAGTTTGGAAGGAGTTTTGCTCCATTGAGACAAGGTAAGTCTGTCTTCTGGTTTCCACTATCAAACAGCCAAACTGAGAGACTTACCACGACCTGGAGTCTGCACTACAGTGTGTGGTCCAGCTAAACTAGTCCACATAAACCTGGCTTTAGCTGAGTATACACACAACTGAATGATCTCTTTAGCCACCGTGTCCCCTGTAGAGGCTCACATAGGATATCAACCACCTCTGTTTATGACCCAGAGGAGCAAATTGTCATCCAGAATCATAAGCAGTGCTTATAACACAAAAATAAAACAAACATGAAACTTAAGGTCATGGGACCCCAGCGACTGACTACTCTCCAGATTATAAAGTCTGATTGTCTTTTTGAAAGATTAAATTCAAGTTGAATTCAAATTCGAAATTATAACAACAGTTGCCTCAAGGCTCATTATATTGTACAGAGAAAATTCCAACAATCAGACGACCCCCTAAGACCAAGCACTTGGCGACAGTGGGAAGGAAAAACTCCCTCTTAACAGGAAGGAACCTTTGGCAGAACCAGGCTTAGGGAGGGGCAGCCATCTCACTGGTTGGGGTGACGGAAGGAAGATGGGACAAAAGACATACTGTGGAAGAGAGCCAGAGATTAATAATAACACATTACTAAATGCACAGAGGTGTATAAACCCTCGAGTTTATAAGAGAAGGAGAAGTGCTCAGTGCATTATGTGAAGCCCCCAGCAGCCTAAGCCTATTGCAGAATAGCCAAGGTCACTAAAATCCAGCTCAAGTGACGCTATGTATGTTTTGGGGGCTATTTTTGCCATTTGGTGTTAGTGAAATACAAAGACAAATTCCCCACAACACTTACAAGCATATTTCCTATAGTAAAAACAAAAACATGCCAGAAGACTTTTATTTAAAACACACAGACATGCACACAACTCTGACAAGGTCATATCATATTTATTCACCCCTGGATTTTTTATTTACTCCACAACTAACACACAAAGTATTGTTAAGGTTTTTACTTTTAATCTTCATGGATATTCTAAGGTGTTTATGTTCATAAAAGCCTGGCAGCTGCACTCACTAGCCACTTTAGTAGGTATACCTTGCTAGTACTAGGTTGCACCAGTCTTCTATTGTCCAGTTCTAGTTGTACCCAGAATGGTTCCCAGGGTGGTCTTTTATTGCTGTAGCCCATCTCCTTTCAGGTTCGCTGAGCTTTTCTCTTTTTCATACCTTTGTCTGTAAACCCTAGAGATGGTTGTGTAGGAAAATCCAGCCGATGAGCAGTTTCTGAAACATGCAGACCAGCCAATCTGGCACAACCAAGTAGCGTTCAAATTGTCCATGTCTACATACCTGCACTGGTTTGCGCCCAAGTTGTTTTTTGATTAGATTAAATTTAAAACCACTCAACAACCTGGGTGTGTCTAATAATGTGGCCAGTTAGAATATATGTATTGCTTTACTCCTAGATTTCTAGACAAGTCCAGAAGACATTTATATGTTCCTTTGAATGCTGTTGATATCTCTGAGTTTTGTTTTTAATGTTGTGGCTACAGTACAGTGTTTGTTGACGCAGCAGATAAGAAATTAATGTATATGAGATCAAATTTAGGGAGCATTATCAAAAGCCCGACGGAACTTAAATCCCACTATATTTTTACCTGAAGGATGTGATTTCCACCTTGCTAATACACGATTAATGATACTGATTAGCACGCAATGTTGATTAATACTGCAAATATGTGACAGAAATAGAAATTGGCAATATGATTTTAAGATAATATATTGTTACTTTTTGCTGGTTGTGATACAAAACTCTGTGGTTTTTGCAGGATGTAGAAGACATATTTAACAGGCGTGCTGTGAACAAGGGTGCAGGCTGCCAACGCACTTCACATGAAAAACATCTGAAAACTTGTAACTTGAATTTGTGACATGATCTTGTGCAATTATTATTGTTTGAATTATTTCTTGTGATTTATATTATAAGTTCTTATTTTGCCAAACCATTAGAAAAGCAGCCAGCAAACAAAGCTGTGCTACAGACTGTTGTACTTCTAGTTTGTAAGCCCATTTTTGATGGTGGGAAACTATAATTGTTGTGTTTATGTGGCAAGAAACTGGCTTCCCACCCATGTGAACTCTCCAGCTCTCCGCCCACATGCATGCATGCATGCAATGCACACTCATAGACAGTGGACAAACACACACTGACAGCCTGTCATTGGTGGTGGCTCAGATTTTTACCTTTTAATTTGGGAGAAACTGAGAGACCTGCAAACTGTATCTCAGTGCGTCAGCTGCATTATGTGCTATATTGTGCCTTTTGTGTGTTATTGAAGATCTAAATGTGTTTTTTAAAAGGTTCAGTGTCTACGTATGTCTAAAATGATCCCTAAAGTGTAGATATAGGATTCCATCGACAGAGGCAAGTAAATTTAAGTCAAGGCCTTGTTGACCTCTGATGTCCTCTTCTTTCATGCTCTTTTGAAACAGAGTCTAGAAAGTATATTGACACCAGTACCACCTACAACTCAAAGTTAAGATGCTAACTTGCAACAACATGACTTGTTGGTAGGGCATATATCAGATAACTGCCTTTTAATGAGGAGAGGTCATTTGGAAGAACTGGACATAATTTTCTAAGAAAAAAAATTCAATTAATTTATTTTGACTCAGTGGAGTTGGGGAAGAAGCAGGTTGCAGATATAAGAGACTGAAAGACAAAATGATAGGGAAGGTAGTCAAGAAGCATGGATGTAAAGAATAGACTAAACATCCAGTAAAGCAGGCGGATTGGTGATTACAGGTCTTCCTTACTGAACTTAGGCATATGCTTCATCTCTTGTGCTACAGAATTTGCCAACAGATTTCCTTCAGGAGTATTTAAGTCAGCATCATTTAAGTCAGCATCATAAAGTCTGCAAAGAGGTTTAGTGATATAAACAATAATTCCATTTAAATATATAAAGTCTTAGAGGCAGGTAATACATACTTGATCTGCATAAAACATCATTTCTTTGATGATGGCTGTTTGCAAAACTGTCCTTATCGCTACGCTTTAACTGACCAATAAAGCAGCTGTAAATAATGTATTCACACCACTGAGGTCAGTTATGATTTACACATTTAAGATGCATTTTGGGAAAGGAATTTGAATTCATGTTACAATGAAAAGAAAAGAAAAATTACCCTTAAAACATAATTTTTGCAGAACTCGCACGCTTGTGCTAAGTCTATATGCACATTTAACGTGGCAAGGCCAGAAAAAAATCTGCTGTTTCAGAAAGATTTGGATTTGAAGGAGGTACAAGCTGTATAACAGAAGTGTTCTAGTTATGCATATATAATCACACATAAATGATATCAGTAGTCAGGTTCTTCAAGGGCCTGTTTGCAGAAAACACCCATGATGGCCATACTGTTAAATGAGAACACAGGACAGTTTGGAAAATCTCTGTATTTTTGTTCAACAAAGTGTTTCATCCAATACCAGCTATATAGTCGAGGGTTTTTATCTAGTGCAGTTCAGTAAATTTACACTATGAGCAAAACAGGTACATGTACAGTCCTGCATGCACTCAAAGCAATGACTCATAAGAAAAGTGTTCAAAGCAAATCCAAAAGCACATAAAAAAGCCTCTGCTCAGAACGAAAGACATGTCGGTCAAAGAGTCATTACTTCGAGAGCTGGGGTGACTCATTTCTAAGTGATTCATCAGACTTTTGCGGTCACCCAAATACGACCGCCAGCCAAAAAGAACTTCCATGAATTTGCTGGATAAGGAGTGGGGCAAGTCCAGACAGAGGCACAATCACGTAAATGCAGTACTGTTGTCAGCCAGCAAGCATGCCTTGAAGCCAAATGCCTTTGATTACATCAATAGCTGCAAGTCTGAGAGGGACCCAAAGACCCAGCTAACCACCATTCATAACAGGGGCTTCCACAGACCTACCTTCAGGCCTGAACGGTATTCTTGTGTTTTAGGATTACGGATCAGGCCTGAGGGTTCCAAAGGTTCCACTAGCATCCCCTCACTACACATCACTGCATGGACCTTCTTTTTTCTGTCATGAAAAAATGGCATGCTGTTTTTATTAGGTCTAACACTTAGACTTCCTAGATTATTCCTGTGTAGGCTCTGTGTGGTAAGGCTAGTACATTGTAAACATTTCCACTACCACTCCTGCGTTAATCTGCCATGTTTCCTCCAATTCCCCCACTCAGCCCATTTCAGTCATCTGCCTGTCCTGAACAGATCGGGTCATTGGGTGCAGGAATGGCAGTGTGTGTGTGTGTGTGTGTGTGTGTGTGTGTGTCTTTGTGTGTGTGTGTGTGTGTGTATGCAAGTGTGTGTGTGTGTGTGTGTGTGAGTGTGTGAGTGAGTGAGTGTGTACTCTATAATTAATACTCTATAATTAAATTCTCTGTATGCATTGGGAGAATGAGCATATGGATGACTGTCAAAAATGCACACTGAGACACAAAGACGTGACGCTCATCTCCCAACACCCTTTAGACACAGGACTGCTCCCACCTCCTGAAGGCCCCCGGCCCGGCTTTGAAGGCCCACGGCTTTGCATATAGGAGCTAAAAATCCTCATATGTCCTAAAGGTTTTTGCAAAGATTCATATGAATATGAATATCTTTACTAATCTGGGGGATTAGCTGCTGCATTGTCAAACAATGTCTTTAGACTCCCAAAATCACCCTTTGACAGACTTCTTTGCTTTTCAGTTGTCATTTAGCTCCTTATTTATGGGTGCCCTCATTTTCCTCTTCCACATTTGACGTTTAAATTATGAGTAATGCATGCTAAGACGTGATTTTCCTCCAAACCTAACAAGGTAGATGGAGTGGCTTTTAGTATGTGGGGTTTTTGTTTATTTGATTATTTATTTGACATTTTATGTTAATTTTATGATTTTTTTCTTTATTTAGTTCGAAAGCCCGCAAAAATATGTATTTCTTATCTAGGCATTGCAGCTTTGATCATCAGAAGGATGATTTCTTGACATATCCTTTAATTAAGACAGTCCATGTTTCATCTCTGACTGTTTCATTATTCTCTACATGTTAATTGCATGTTCAGTGTTCATGATCAGGGCTTACTTATTTACAAATTCTTGTTTATGAGTTATACTAGAAGAAAATTTATAAAATGAACTCACAGTCATGAATTATTATCACCACCTCCCTATTCATACTGTACAAAAGTATAATATCTCCCTGCCTTTTATCTGAACACCTTAAAAACTGCTGGCTTTTTTATTTTGATGTCAGGAACAGTACAATTTCAGATTGTTGGTTCAATGCTATTCTCTGAATGCCACTCAGTGGAATATCCAGTATCCAATATCCAAGTAAATTGGATATTGGATACATACAGCCCCACAAAGAAGGGGCTGTATGTTTTACAATGATAATTCATAATTATATGCAAACTCCCCAGGGGACATTTCTCCCATTAGAAATTAAAACATCTCCAGTGAGTGTTTACTTGTCCAAAAAGGGTGCGAGTGCCTTCCAGGTATTTAAGCTGAGCAGAGTTCTTCAGCTTACTCCCCTTTCACAACTTCGCTCAGCTCATAAAGCACCATTCATTTGCATTTCCGTTCGCGAGAAAAAACGAAGTGGTTTTTGCACTAATTACAGTCTCCAGGTTTGAGTGTGCATATTACAATATTAGAATATATTCCTTAAAGAGAAATATGAGCACTCATATTCACCACCATCAAGGCAAACTGGCAACAGCCCCACAGCCTGACGCTTTTTGGTTCCTAAGACCTTCTCTGTGTCAGATGTGAGGAGTTGATCGAATTTTTGTAATAAGTTGTGGCCCAACTGACAGTTGACTGCAGTTCAACAAAAGAGCAACTTGAATACATCTGAATTGTTTTTAAAGAACATATGAAATAATACTGTCAGCTGTTTGAGGAGAAAATAGAGACATTCTTTTGTCTTCTGTCCGTCCTATTGTACAATCTTTTTTTTAATGCCAATGTGTTACCAGGAAACTAACTATATTTAAAATATGAGACACGCAATGAAGTTTCAGAGCCACATGTTCGAAACAAACAGTAGCACTGAGAGTAAACTCAACTATAAAATAATTAACTGGAATTAAGATGTCTTTTTACCACTATGTTTGATCAATTCTAAAAGCAACAATTTTCTGCAGCATTAATCTTTTGTCTCATTTGTAACATCACTGCTTTTTACTGTTGTATGTTCTTTAGAGATTTCCAATCACAACAGACTGTTCTCTCTGTTGAGGTCAGGAAAGCGATTCCGCTCCCTGAAGACCAACACAGAGAGACTGAGGAGGAGCTTCTTCCCGCAGGCGATACGGTCTCTCAATCACACCACCACACAGTACTGACCCACACATATAGTTCTTACACACACACTGGACATTCTGGACATTGTTTTCACTTCATCACTTAAATCACTTTAAGCATATTTGCACTGCACAAGACATAATGTGGATTGCACAACACTGGTCACTATATTCTTCATTTCCAGTTAATACTTGTACAGCTGCTGTTATTGTGTGTATATATTTATTTATTTATATTTATTTATTTATATTTTATATATGTTTATATTGTGAATTTTGTTGTACAGTTATTTTATTTTCAACTTTAATTTATATATTATATCTTTATCTTATATGAAGAGGCCGCTAGAAAGGCTGCAACCACCAAGTACCTGCAGAGGGTCAGGCAAGTCCTGAGGAGTCAGCTGAATGGTAAGAACAAGATCCGGGCCATCAACACGTACGCCCTGCCCGTGATCAGGTACCCTGCTGGGGTAATAGGCTGGCCAAAGGAGGAGATAGAAGCCACTGACATCAAGACAAGAAAGCTCCTTACCATGCATGGAGGGTTTCACCCCAAGTCCAGCACCCTGAGGCTGTACGCTAAGCGGAAGGAAGGGGGCCGGGGACTGGTGAGTGTCAGCACCACAGTCCAGGATGAGACAACGAACATCCAAGAATACATTGGGAAGATGGCCCCAACTGACCGAGTGCTCAGTGAATACCTCAGGCAGCAGAAACCCAAGAAAGAGGAGGGAGACGAGGAACCATCATGGAAGGACAGGCCCCTGCACGGTATGTACCACCGGCAGATAGAGGAGGTGGCTGATATCCAGAAATCCTACCAGTGGCTGGACAAAGCTGGACTGAAAGACAGCACAGAGGCACTAATCATGGCAGCACAAGAACAAGCTCTGAGTACAAGATCCATAGAGGCTGGGGTCTATCACACCAGGCAAGACCCCAGGTGCAGGCTGTGTAAAGATGCCCCAGAGACAATCCAGCACATAACAGCAGGGTGCAAGATGCTAGCAGGCAAGGCATACATGGAACGCCATAACCAAGTGGCCGGCATAGTGTACAGGAACATCTGTGCCGAGTATAACCTGGAAGTCCCGAGGTCAAAATGGGAGATGCCCCCAAGGGTGGTGGAGAATGACCGAGCTAAGATCCTGTGGGACTTCCAGATACAGACGGACAAAATGGTGGTGGCTAACCAACCGGACATAGTGGTGGTAGACAAACAGAAGAAGACGGCCGTAGTGATCGATGTAGCGGTTCCGAATGACAGCAATATCAGGAAGAAGGAACACGAGAAGCTGGAGAAATACCAAGGGCTCAGAGAAGAGCTCGAGAGGATGTGGAGGGTGAAGGTAACGGTGGTCCCCGTGGTAATCGGAGCACTAGGTGCGGTGACTCCCAAGCTAGGCGAGTGGCTCCAGCAGATCCCGGGAATAACATCTGAGATCTCTGTCCAGAAGAGCGCAGTCCTGGGAACAGCTAAGATACTGCGCAGGACCCTCAAGCTCCCAGGCCTCTGGTAGAGGACCCGAGCTTGAAGGATAAACCGCCCGCAGGGGCGTGCTGGGTGTTTTTTTTTTTTATTTCTTCATACATTCTTATATAGTTCTATACTGTGTATTGTGTATTTTGTTGTACAGTTATTTCATTTTTAACCTTAATTTTTTATATTTTATTCCTTCCTAGTTAAATTTACCCTTTTTAATTTTTCATATTTATTTCCTATCTTATTCATAGCCTTTCCCTTTTTTTTTCTTTAGGTCACGAGCAATTGTCTAAACATTTCACTGCATATCGTACTGTGTATGACTGTGTACGTGACAAATAAAATTTGAATTTGAAAATGGTTAATAAACTGGTCCGCATATACTGCTTTTCTACTCTAGCATTCAAAGTGCTTCTCATTCACCCATTTTTTTCTATGTCAAAGTGTTTTCTCTTGCAGATTCAAACTCCAGGAGCATCAGGAGCAACTCGAGATTCATTATCTTGCCTAAGGACACTTTGGGTTAGTCAGGGATCAAACCAATAACTTTACAACTAGTAAATGCCCTGCTTCACATGCTGAGCCAAACCTCCTTTGAGCAGGATGGAAAGTTAATAACTTTCTCTTAATTGCTGTGATACCTGTTATCTCCAACTGGAGTTTTAGGTTTTTTCAAGCCAGCTAATGCAAAGAAAGCTTGGCATAGTTGAACTTCATTTGCACAATATCCCTTAGATGCTTACATCTATTTGTTTATTTATTTATTTAGTAGCTAAGTTATTTAGTAGAGACCCACTTTACACTGCACACAAAACATGTGCATTATAAACATTAATTAAAATGATCACAGAATAAAAACACTGAATTTCTTAGGTGACAAATTTTTCATTAGTTTTTCATGATTTCATTTTTGTTTTTTAAGAACTTACACAAGCCAGAGTGCTACAGTACTGTCAAACTGTTGTCATGACAGGACATGGAATATAACTTTTAATAACGTTTAAACACTTTATTGAAGTAAAGTTTTAGTGTAGTGCTATTTTACTGTATTTCTGTGATATGATAACATTGCACAGTTGTTGCAAATTTGTTGGCGACACTTTTAAGATGTGAATGTCCTGTTCCATTACATCCCAAATGTCTGTTTGTTCTGACTGTGGTCATAAATGGATGGCTATAGTCGGAAAGAACACTCGGATATGCTGTGGCAACTAAACAATGCTTACTGGGTACTAAAGGCAATGGAAATAGCCAAAAAATATCAACCATGCCATGCCAAAAGACCATCACCAGCGCTGAATATTGCAGTACAATTTAAGACTCGTCATGGCAGGCAGCATTTTTTTCCAATCTTCTGTTAACCAATTTTAGCGAGTCCTTATGAACTGTTGCCTCACTTTTTGTTCTCAGCTGGCATGTGTGGCACCTGGTGTATTCTTCTGCTGCCGTAGCCCATCTGCTTCAAGGTTTACTGTTGTGTGTGTTCAGAGATACTCTTCTGCATAGCAAGTGGTTATTTGAGTTGTCTGACAATTCTCCTCTGATGTCTGACATTAAAAGTGGCATTTTTGCTCAAAGAACTGCTTTCTCATTGAATATCTGCTATTTCTTCACACTGTTCAATAGTTGCACAGGAAATTCACAGCAGATCAGCACTTTCTGAAATACTAAGAGTAGGCTCCTTCAACCATATCAGCTTTAGCGTCACTTAAATCACCATTCCGGTCCATTCTAATGGTCAATTTTAACCTCAACAGGTCATCTTGATCATATCTACACATCTAAATGCATTCAGTGGCTGCCATGTAATTGGCTGATTAGATATTTACTTTAACAAACAGTAGAACAAGTATCTAATGAAGTGGCCAGTGAGCTTTGTGTTACACAACATTTATTTTCTAAGATTATTCTTACTTATTATTATCCACATTTAAAAATATCAGTCTTCTTAATATAAGTTATAAGAGATAAATGTCTTTGCCAACTGTTGTTGTTGTTTGGCACTGTACAGATAAATTCTAAATGAATTAAAAGTTATCCCATGTACAAGTAATTTAATAACATCATAGCTATAAGTAAATAAATAAATAAATAATTTATAAATAATAGATAAATATGTGATTCTGAAAAGGCTGAATCTGCCTAATGATTATTTTTACTTTGGGTACTTTTAAGTATATTTTCTGATACACTGACGTTTGTGTTGTTAATTACGTAGAAGTTGGGAGCTGAAACTATTAATTATTCTTTTTTGCAAATGTGTATCAGGTAATGAGTTCAGTAAAACACATTAATAAATAGAAATGGTAGAGGAGCGTGTGAATAATAAAAACATTAAAGAAAATAGTTCCCACACTTGAAAAGAAAATAGATAGGTTTCAGTGTTCCCTTATCAGGCTTTTAATGCGATCGGAAAATAAGTCAGCTAAACATCCCCTTTAATTGTTCTCACATGCGAAAAAAAATGCCTTGTGTCATCATTAATCGTAATTTTCCCGCTGCATTCACGAGAGGGGGGAGGGAGGACCAGGAGAAAGCATGGTGTGCAAGGGAGGGAGGGAGGGAGTCCAGAAAGCCGAGGGGGAGGGATTTGAGCTAGAAAGTCAGAATAGTGCGATTCTCCAAGCTCCGTTGCGCACTTTCGAAGGACTACGCACCCGCTTCCCGCCGGCTTCAACGCAACGCCGCGTCGCACTAACGATGTTGTGAATGAGAGGATGAGTGACGTCAGCGGGCGAATGTCAACAATGTAGCGACTGAGAGTAGGCGTTCCAGTCGAGTGTAACAAACAGCAGAGAAGGAGCGGCACGCCGTGCAGGATCAACACGCACACACGCGCGCGCGCACACGTACACAACAAATCGTAAAATCACAGACACTGTAGCGTGTGTGTCTGTCTGTGTGTGTGTTTTAAATAAACATTCTTGTAAGTGACAAAGAACCGATTTGCGGCAGCGAGAGAAGTCATCCATCTGCAATCAGGAGGGTTTGAGGAAACGGCAAACCGAGTCATCATGTGAAAGAACTTGTGGGAAACGGACAAAAGGGCTGGAGTACGAGCAGAATAGGACGGAAAAGGTGAGCTGGCGTGCACGTCTTTTTCCTCTCTGACCACTCTCTCTCTCTCGCTCTCTCTCTCTCCTTTTCTCGCTCTCTAGCTGTTCTTTTTGTTAGCTTTCAATCTCGGTCTATTGTTGATGCTCTCATAACCGAGACGCAAACTTGCATAAGTGACGCAGTGGTAGTGGGCTACTACCAACAGAGCCCCCTGCTGAGATGCATAAAAAAATCGACTTTATAGGGGAAAAAAGCAGAACCGCACGCATGAATCTTGAAAGCCTGGCGCGTGGTACGAATATTGAAGCCTGTAATGTGATGGGGTGTGAACGCGGGTTCAGGAGTGAAACACAACTCTGTACCGCATCCTGTTATGCTTTGAGTCACCGCTCTCTGTGTGCTCCTCTGTACTGTTGTTTTTTTGTTTTTGTTTTTGTTTTTTTATCCAATATGGTAAAGTAGTCGATGGTGATCCGTCAGGATGAGCTGCCACATGCAGAGTCATTAAACACCTTCCTCGTTCAATACGTGTGCATCTAGTTCATGTGGAGCTCATTAGAACTGTTACTACCGCTATTCCAGTTTATTTCACTCTGTGTGAAATCATTGTATTACTGTAGGGTCTTTACCTTAAAATATAAAGCCCATTGGGCGTTGTGATTTGGCGCTATATAAATAAAATAAACTGAACTGAAATAAGCACACCTTATCATTAATCCACATTATAACAGTCAATCCCTCGTTTGACGTTAAACCCATATTTCATTATTATATATATATATTTCTTAGTCTGCCATCATATTCGAGAATATAAAATAGGCATTTTTAAATCAAACTGCACCCTTGTGCGCGGAGCTGCATTGTCATGTGAGGAGATGCTGCAATCGCGTTTTAGTCAATCTTGAGTCAGTAATGTGCTGAGATGCACCTCAGTGGATAAAAAGGGGCATTTTTAAGGTGTAGTTTCACGTGCTGCCATGCATTACGACCTTTAAAAGATTTATGAGAATGTGCTTCGTTTGTGTTTACAGTAAGATTAGTTGGCTTCATATCGGTGGCTGCAGGCACTCGCGTTTGCATTGTTTCCCTCTGTCGTTAAAGAGACGCGTGTGTGCAGAGTGTGCAGGCAGGCAGGGCTTTTTCTTAATAGTGTTTGTTTCGTCATGACTATTGTTTGATGGCCATGTGTTTGCCTCGGCAACGGAGGGGCCTGGAATCATAAGGGAGCGGAGTGATGCTGCTATAAATGCGGTGATGCAGCATTTCGAGGAAGCATACCATCCTCTTTGTCTGATAGTGCTGATGCAAAGCAAACGGCGGAACGATCGCAGCATCATGGATGGATCCTCCATCATCATGATCAAGAACCTTTGTCATGATGCGTCGCGCATTCTTTTGAAACGCCCGAAACGCCTTGACTCCACGCAGCCGCCACAGGGATGGGTTTAAGCTGTGCCGAGAGCAGGTGCATGGGTAATAGGAGCTAATAGGATCTCACTGGTGGTGTAAAGGCAGCTGACGTGAACTCACATTTTCACAGACAACGCGCTGCTTTGGCGACGCGTGCACGGCAGTGGCACTCATGCGCAGTTTTACGCACGGAACCCTTTGTTCTCTACAGTAGCCCCCTGCCTTTCTTTTCCCAGGCATGGCAGTCCTCTGTGTACTGTGAGGAGGAGAGGGGGTGGAGTCCATACTGTAAACCTCATAGTGACTTTGTCAGCTTACGTCAAGCTTTGGTTTCTTTGCTCATTAGTATAAACAAGACACGCGAATCGCATAAAAATAATACTTTCATAATTGCGTGTCACATTTTATTGTAAGCACGATCAGTTTAATAGATCACTACTGAGAAATCTCTTTATTACATCACTCAACAATCATTAACAGCAAGAAGATTTTCAGTTCCAGCTGGTCTGTTCTCTGACCAGCGTTTAGTCTCGTGTTCTTACCATGTGGAATGATATGTGTAAACCATCCATCCATCCATCTTCATCCGCTTTATCCGAGGCCGGGTCGCGGGGGCAGCAGCCTAAGCAAACCAGTGACTCTGCATTCAGAAAACACTACAGACTTTATAAGAACCAAAGAATTCAAGATCCTTGAATGAAATCTAGAGGAAAATTGCACAACAGCAGAGATGGTGAAATAGCTTTTTAAAACCTTATGATGGGGCAGTGTTTGCAAAGTTTTAAAGCCATTATTATTATTATTATTATTATTATTATTATTATTATTATTATTATTATTATTACCGGTATTATTATTACCGGTATTATTATTATTATATTCTGCTTGTGATTCTATATTTGTAGTTTTTATGTCCCAAAAACAACTTACATTTATGTAATGATTCATAGTAACTGCCCAGACGAGTTTTACCACAGCTAATAAGTTGCACTGCATAAGCATCAATTTATTTGCAATATATACAAATATACTTACACTAGGTGTCCGTAACAGATCAGAGCAGTAGTACAGTCACAATAGACCTGGAAGATTACAATAATGCTTATCAATTATCTGCAGCCTTACAAAACCCAACAATAATGACTGCAATGAAAAACTACCATATCTTGTTTGTTTCTTTATTAAACTCTCTTCTAATTTTGGCAGCATCACTACACAAAATTTGAATTGTCTTGTCACACTGTAATTCCCACAGACAACAGTAAAACAGGAATATTGAATTGTTGCACAGTTATTGCATCACGTTTTGAATTTCCCTCTCTCTTCTGCCTCCTTAATTACCCCAAAAACCTGCAGCTTGAAAGTCAAACCAGTGCACAGGCTGTAGCTTGTAACCGCAAGCCTTGTTTCTACCTATTTTAATGTGCAAGTAATATATAAAATCCATCCATCTTCTTCTGTTTATTCAGGGTTGCTATTATATGATATAATACATCTGTAATAGGAACAAAAAGTACATATGTTCAGTAATATGTTTTCTGTAATGCGATGAGATGTAATTTATGATCAATTGTTACTTGTTTTATTGTATTCCTTGTTTCCGTCAAATTTTGTATTCAATCCAAAAGGACTGAAAAGAGTCTGTAGAATAAATAGTGGTTAGATGGGGCTAATGTCATCACAATGCAGTACTTCTTAATTGTTCAGAGTGTGATTAAGAGCTGAAAGAACATTGTGAGGACAATGACATCACTGATGATACCTAAACCTAAACCTAATTCTGTGTTTGAGCCCAAAAAAGGAGACACACTTGTGTACAGCCTCTTTAAAAAGTCAACAGCATACAGCCTCATGTTGATAATGCTACATGACATGTAGGTAGATTTCTGACTGACTGAAAAGTTGTGTTCCAGGTATTTCCCACTACTGACAGTGCACAACTACAGCACAGTGTATAGACGTGGGTTATTAAAAGCTCTGCATATTACCTATGGACAGTCAGCTCACTACAATGGCAGGTGCTTTGGGGTTAGGATTAGGAATATTCAGATGTCAAAGGGTAAATAGTTTATTTTTATATTAAGATCCCTTCCTTTCCATGGCACTAAATAGGAAATAGGAAATAAATAATAACAAAAGCAAAAACAAAGCAAACAGAAGGACATTGGTATCATGATGTTAAACCATTGTAAATGTTTAATTGAATAGTTGAATTAGTTTGCCATAACCCCCAAATGGCTAGATTTTTGAATTTTTGTGCTTTGCTTAAAGCTTCCAGATTTATTTTGGACTTTTAAATACTTTCTATTTTTTATTTTTTTATCTCTATGTGCATCCAAATGAAAAATGAAGAAGGCCCTTCTGAAATCTGTTTAAAAATACATAGGACCATCTCACTGGTATTATATCAGAACATCTCATGGCCTGCATTTGTAAATGGCCTGCATTTGTATAGCGCTTTTCTAGTCCATAGGACCCCAAAGCGCTTCACACTACATTCAGTCATTCACCCATTCACACACACATTCACACACTCTCACTGTGAACAATGCTGTTCTGGGGATCTGCTCGAGTCCCTCAGGATTGTCTTCGACAGCTAAAATTCCGAATAACAACAAGTTCCTGTCATGTGACCATGAAGGGATCCTGAAGACTAAAACAGTCTAAAACATCCAGGGCTAGCTCCTCATTGTTTCTGCTGAGCCACATGTAATCATCCTGCTATTCAGCTAATTAAAAAATGACTGGAAAGAAATGACTGGAGAAGGTGCTTGTGTTCCAAATGAACCAAGTACTGGTGGGTTATTGATTCATGAAATTTCAGCTGGAGTAGGACAACATGAAGTGATCAAATTCACAATATCAGCAGCCTTTTAAGGTCTATTATTTCTGATTTATGTGAAGAAAAAAGCAGATAGTGTATGCAGCAGGTCCCATCTCTCCTCTCTTTGCATCTTTAAAGTCTTCTTTGCATCACTAAGGGTATCTGAGTACCCCTGACCGGCTCAGTTGAATATCCCAAGTCACTGCCTTGGCTAGGAAAAAAAAAAGATGTTGCTATTGCACTCTCAAAGGCAGGTGATTGGGCATCTGCCAGTGATGGCATAGCTGGAGAAGCACTGCTTGGAGAAATCTCAGATTCTGTACATTACAGCAAAAGCTATTGTTTCCTTCTCCTTTTCTCCCTGTTGTGATCCCTTCTTTCCCCGTGTCATGTCATGGCTGCTCATTCTTCTTCTCTTTTCCCACTTTTCTCAGTAGTGATGTGCACTGGTGTTCTCATCACTTGTGTGAAATCAGATTGCATTATACACCCAGCCCCAGCTGCCATCAGTCTGCGGCTGCAGAGTCAGGGCCTGTCTGTGTGTGTTTGACTCTTGCCAAGAAGCTAGCAAAACTAAACCACCACAGTCAAATTTCTGATTGTTTGTGTTTGTGTTTGTGCCTTTGTGTGCCTGTTAGAAACGATGGAGACATGTAAATGACCCACCTATTTGATGACTTCTTCCCTGAGTGGAGGACTTCACCTTCTGAGCTGTGAATGAAAACTCAATTCAGTGAAGGGAAAGGAGGGAGGTTTGGTGTTTAGAAGAATGTAAAGTAGCATTCAGTAAACAAAAAGAAATCATTTAGCGTAACCTGTTTATATTAGATTATTGCAGCACTGTTACTGTTGGCACAGTTGACTCATCAGAACGAGGCTGAAAGCTGCTTTAGAGAAAACCTTGAAGTGCTCTGAACAAGGGAGGAAACTTAGCCTCAGTGTAGTAAAATGGTTGTAATATAGTAAAGTTTTCTGATTTCTGTTAAAAGACATTTCCCAACAAAGAAGTCCAAGTATATTTATAATTCATCCGTTAAACAGTACCAGTCAGAAGTTTGGACACAGTCATGCACTCATATCAATGAATGAGTCTTCAGACATTTAACTAGTACTGTATGTGTTATCTGCATTTGTAAGAACTGATTAAAGTGGCATGAGTGGCATGAGTTCAAATTATAATCATATTTGAACTCATAAGGGCGATCGTGGCTCAAGAGTTGGGAGTTCGCCTTGTAATCGGAAGGTTGCTGGTTCGAGCCCCGGCTTGGAAAGTCTCTGTTGTTGTGTCCTTGGGCAAGACACTTCACCCGTTGCCTACTGGTGGTGGTCAGAGGGCCCGGTGGTGCCAGTGTCCGGCAGCCTCGCCTCTGTCAGTGCGCCCCAGGGTGGCTGTGGCTACACTGTAGCTTGCCATCACCAGTGTGTGAATGTGTGTGTGAATGGGTGGATGACTGGATATGTAAAGCGCTTTGGGGTCCTTAGGGACTAGTAAAAGCGCTATATAAATACAGGCCATTTACCATTTACCATATTTAAAGTTTAATTTTCACGTTAACCTAATTCTGGAAATCTTAAATCTCAGAAACCAATCTGAGAAAATAAATAAATAAAAAACCTAGATTTAAACCCATTAACCTTTCCTTAAAAGTCTGATTTCACCATTGATCAGTTAAAGAGTTTTGTAAAACTGTAAATTGGAAATTGTTCAATCTTATTTTCTTGTCACAGTTTGACTTTTTCAGCTCTCTCACGTACATGTGTTCCATTATCTGTCACAAGTTTAAACATAAATTGAGAATATGAGACAAAATTTACAGTTACGCCCCAGACGCCCATTTACATTATGACTCAGCTCAGAAGCAACAAGAAACTGACATTAGAGTTTCAAGAAGTGTAGTTTTATTCTAAATGACATCATAACTTAGCTAAAACAACTGGTACCCCAAAAAGACAAAACTGGTGTGAGTCTCTGTAGAGTGACCCTCAGTCTTGCCTTTATCCACACCTTACCAAATATGGTTAATTAGCAGTGAAGCCCAGGCAACCTTAAGAGAATACGGGTTGCAGAGGGACGTAACACTTACATAAACTTAGCTTCATTCACATCTTGATTCCTAAAATAACTTAGCAGTTGTTTCAAATATCAAATAGTTTCATAAAACCATTCAAAACCACAAGGATGTGTAGCAAATTCTGGGGGGAGGGAAACAGACATTTTAGTTGCAGGTTTCTTTCAGCTTTTTCCTTTTATATTTAATGGAAATTCTCAAATTTTCTTTGTAGATTTTATTAAATAATATTCCTTTTTTCCTTTTCTTGTGGAAAAGAAGTCTCATTTTGTTGCTCTCATGTAGAGACTTGACTTACGAGTGCGCCTATAGTTTGATAAAAATAGCTATGTGTTACAGTTGACGCATTCTCATTTACGCACATGTGAAACACACGCCTCCACATTTAAACAAGCTCTTTGATGAAGCTTTTGCACGCTGTTTTTCAATTCCACTGACTTGTGTGTGGTCTTTGTTTTATTTTTTCCAAGCATCACTAAATGTGAATGACATGTGCGCTACAGTGTTTCTTCCCCTGGGCCAACTGGCAAAATGGCGGCTAGAGAGCCTCATCCAGTGCTTTTGCAGCGTCTGGATATTCACCACGGTGACGATAACAGAGCCTATATGGATGCTTCCAGCTTGGACAGCTCCTCCATATAAGAATGCTGGATTTTCTCAGCATTGCTTGGGTTATTCTTAGTAAGGACTGTTGTCTGTGTGGTCCCCAGAGCCCATCCCCCTGCTGCCACCATAGAAATGCTATGCATACCATATCACATTAGAGCACTTTGTGGTGAAAATGAGGCAGCGTAGACAGAGAATTTCTCTGGGGTTAGGCCCCCTCGTAGTCCTCCCGGGGAACACTGAAGCACAGAAGTAGTCTTCTGGTTGCTCTCTGGAGCTGCTGAGTCACATGTGAAGTGTATATATTCAGTATATATATACGTTGTCTTTGCTGTTTTCTTTTGACTCATCAGGATGTTCTTCATGGCAGATCTGATGATTACACTTTCGCTGTCCCAGCCTATATTTCTGGTTGACAAAACTATTTTACCTAATTTCTGTTTTGTTCCCCTGATGTTTATTAGCATACGGATTTTGTTTTTCGATTTGGCAATAAGCTTTAAAATTACGTTTTTAAACCACAAAAGGTCCATAATTTATTTACAATGTGGAGTAAAGATCCAGAATGGCTCTATAAGTACACAATCAACCAAATAAACTTTTCTTAACATTTCTTACTAATTATTATATCTTGTAAATTCATAAAAATATACTTTTTCAACAGATATTAATGATTCACACAATGAAAACACGTCAAATGGGAGCTTCGTTATAAGTATATCAGGGAAAGGAAAGCTTTAAATCTTGCAAAGGCTCACTTAATTAAGCCTGAAACTATGAAATTTATCATCAGTAAATATTCCACCAAATTAAGATATTGAGCTGAACTGCTAAATAGTTAACATAGCGGCTAACAGAAAAAAAAAACTAGTTAATTATAATTAATTATACTTATTTTATCAATCCAGTAATTTTATGTATAGTAGAAAAGAATCAGTCTGCACAATGAGAGTTAACTCATTCTTTTTCCAGCTATAAAGGTTCTTCTACACTCCTGAATTTGATATTGGCTGTTGACCACAAACATTTGTGGTTAGAAATATAAGGATGTCTCAATGAGACGTGTTGGTTTTGGCTGGTTATTCGTGCTCCCGCGTTAGAAGAAGAACGCTGCTGTGTGCTTTTTTTCTCTGAAGCCTGAGGTCATTTAGTTCTGTGTAGCACCCTTTTATTCCACACGCTGACATCACAGGTTACACATTGAAAAGCTCGCCAGTGCTGCTGCAACCCTGCCTTCTTCCTTCTGCCCAGTTATTGGTGTAACATTAAACTAGTTCCTGATAAATACTCAGGACTGCAACATTAATATGTTATTAAAACATATCTAACAGCCATTTGTTAGATGATAAACCAACCAATAGGACCTTAGGCTGTATTCAAGCATGTAAATGATTCCTGTGTTGGCAATATAGTTCAATTCAGTTCAATAATTAATATATATCTTCACGAATAATATTAATTTGGCACAAAGCACAATATAAAATAACTGTCATTTCACCTAAATGCAACGATGTAACAACACAGAAAATATCGTTGAAAATTTCTGCCAATATAATGGATATATGGTTAAATGATTATGTATAGTTTAAGGATTCTGTGTGTATTAGTCTAATACTTTATTATAGTGGTCTTGACCTTACAATATAAAGCGACTCAACGCAACTGTTATTGTGATTTGATCCTGTATGAATAAAAGTGAACTGAATTATATCAAAATGTAAATTTAAGAGGTGGCAGCACGGTGGTTAGCACTGTTGCCGCACAGCAAGAGGGTCCTGAGTTCAATTCCACCATCAGGCCGGGGTCTTTCTGTGTGGAGTTTGCATGGTCTCCCCGTGTTTGCGTGGGTTCCCTCCGGGTACTCTGGCTTCCTCCCACCGTCCAAAGACATGCAGCTTGTGGGGATAGGTTAATTGGATAATCTATATTGCCAAAATTATTTTATTCAGCTACTCACAGAATAGAATACTGACATATCAAAAGAAATATAGCAAAAAATATCTTTCCTGAAATTATGATCCCAATATGATGGGTAATCCCCGTACACTGAATTTCTTTTGTACAAAAAATATTGTTGATGAACTTCGGTATCTTTGAAGCAGACGTCTGTATAGAAAATTCTAGAAGAAGATGAGTTTGGGAGGAGCCCAATCTTTTAACGAGTGCTCGCTTGCACTTGGAGACAGTTTACAGTAAACCAAATCTTCACTGATGTTGTTGAAGCAGTGGAGTGTAAAACAACAGAGCACATTCAGTATGTGGTTTGGCAAAGACGTGCAGCTGTAAAGGAGTTTGTGTTGCGGAGGAAAGAAGGCTTTAGGGGTGAGGGGGGTTCATCCTGTGAGACCAGCACAGGTGGTTAGGAGGGGGGTTGGTGTAATGGAGGGAGGGAATGGGGCTGCTGTGGGCGTGGAAGTGCAGTAATGTGCCCACTTCCTGCATCAAACCCCTGCGCAGCACTGTAAAAACCATGAGGTTACAACAAGATCAGCACAATTTGCTGCTCTTGGCCTTTTTTTTTCAGTTAATAGCAGGCAGTCATGGCTGACTTTTTTTCTAATCATAAAAGGGAGGCGAAAAAAGAGAAAGATGAAATTATACAGCGAGAGAAACCTGAAAATTGACATGATGAAACTGAAAACGTGATGTTCACCCTATGGACGCTGCTTCCACTAATAATAAAGTAATTGAGTTCTTTTACTCCAGTTTATTTATTTATATTTATAGCACCAGAGACGCACCAACAATCAGATGACCCCCTACGAGCAAGTGCTTGGCGAGAGTGAGAAGGAAGAATTCCCATTTAACAGGAAATTCCCTCAGAACAGAACCAGGTTCAGGAAAGGGTAGCCATCTGCCGCAGCCGTTTGGGGTCAAGGGAAGGAAGACAGGACAAAAGACACACCATGGAAGAGAGCTAGAAATTACAGTAATAACAACAACAAGTAGAAGATGTAGGTAGTTTTTCATTTTTATGTATTATGCACTTTTTTTTTACAATATAGTATTTGTCTGACAGCTTTGAGTTACTCGTAGCTTTACAAGTCGAAATGTGTTGATTTTTACCTTTTTCCGATAACCAGAAAGATTAAATGTTTTTGTTATGGGTTCATTTTAGAGATGTGCTCATTTCACAGGGCAGCCAAGCTACAACACATACAAACTTATGATGTTAGTAAGGTTAGGTTTGATTTAGGTTAAACTGGATAGTTCTTCTTCTTGTTCCTTTCCTAGTGTATTGTCATATACATTCTGTTATAATACTGATTGTTCATCTTAAAAGGGTCAACATTTAAAAATATGGTATATAAGTCAAAAACTCAGTTTTCAATATTCTTTACCAAGTTTTTAAACACGTGTGATGTCATAGAGCACCGACATCCCAAAAATGAATCATCTCAGGCACAGCAGCCCCACCCACCTGCTGTTCTGACTTTCTCTTTATGAGTCTCTACAAGCTAGTCTGAAGAACGTTTCAACCCAAATTTCTTTGGCTTGAAAGGTTAATTACATTAATATCAGAGGTGGTAAAATAATTTGTTTTAGACTGGGGATGAAATGCAGGGCTGCACCAAAGCCCAGTGTAAGATAAAGGATGATTTACAACTATGAATCATGCAAAGCAAACCTGGTGGAGTCTGAGAAAATAAGAAAACATGCTAAAATTTCTTTTGTTTACTAACTGTTCTGATTTTGTAATAAAAAAAAAAAAACAATGCAAAAATCATTATCACTCCCTACTTGTGACACAATATAATCCAGGGTAACTAGAGGAAATGACCTCAACGTAAGCGGATGTCGACATCTGATAGTCTGCCGTTCCTCGTTGTTGAAAAGTTAAAAAAAAAAAAATAGTCTAAAAAATAGTCTATGCGACATCCAGAAAAGTTAAATAATGGCAAAAAAAAAAAATTTCCACACGAGTATAAGCTCTGGTTAGTCTGTTCTCCAAGCCTCAGCATCAATGACCCAAATTAATTGTAAACCAGCAAGGGAAACCAGAAGTGGGTATGATTTGAGTTCACGGTCAGTTCAGTGGTTGTCCACTTGTGTCTCCCCATGGTCTACAGTGAGTAAGCAGGCACCAGCTGTATACCTGCAGCAGTCACATGCTCCTACCTGCAGTCCACCAGCCAGACTCTGTCATTAAGGACAGATGGCAAAAGGTCAGCCAGGCAGAGCTGTTCCACGGTTGAGTCACAACACAACATCATCTTGTCATCATCATCATCATCATCAACACAGTTCATCAGCATGTCAACACAACACAACACACATTAAATGCTTCCCCACAGATTAAAAAAATGGATGTTATTCTTAATAAGAATATGTTCCACTGTTACTGGAAAGAGTTCATTTCGATGGTCAGACGTCACATAAATTTGTCTTGACTGGTTTCTTGCAGTCATGCAGTTTTGAAGCAACCATACCAGCTTGATTGTGTGCGACATACGTGTGAGTGTCTATGTGCCTAGGGCTTTTTGGTGTAAAAAAAAATTCACTGTAATTCCTTTTACAGGTAATATCGATGTATATAGCAATATGAATCAAATGACTGTTTCTGCGCAGCGCAAAGGTTCCTTTTTACTCCTGACAGGTGAAAATATGAGTTCAGTATGAGTTCGTTAATAAGGATTTTTAAATTTTTTAGTTTTTAATTTATATATTTTTTTAGCATTAATTTGTTGAGCATATCAACAGTATATGCTGTTCTCTTTCTATTTTTATTAAATTACTGTAAATGATGATTTTTAAAAACTTTTTTAATTGAGTTGGTCAACACTTTGTGCCATCTTCTAGTTGCACACATTTATGTGAAATGCTGCGTGTTCGTGTGTTACTTAAATTTTTAGTCTAATTTAATATTGACATATTTTCTTTGGTGCTCCTGTGTCTTCTCCTGACTAATCCTGGTCAGATGTTCAGTCCTTTTGTCTTTATTGAATATCATTATTTTACGCAATGACTAGAGAATAATAATATAAATTAAATGACATTCTGGCGGCTTTTCAGTTCTGCAGATGTTTCTTTCCAGATTTTCAGAGGTTAAGTGAGAGGCAAAACTCAGGGGAGCCCTAATGGAGACGGTGCTGCACGTTTTTAAAGTTACATAGATTTTCCCATGAAAAGCAGAGAAGATGTCTGAGAAACAAAAGTAGAGGACAGAGTAACTGTGGGATAGTGAGAGCAGCTGAATGAAAGGCTGTACAGCAGTTAGCAATTTAGATGGATTATAGTAACAAATTGGCTAATCTCTCGTTCTCTGCTCTGTGCACAATCATTATCATATTTATGTGACAAACACACTTGGCCAAGCTAAGAAAAAAAGTTTTCTCAATTGATGTGAACGTGAAAGTGAAAAATTTCACAGGCACGGTGCCTTTAACTCTTACAGCCAGGACATTACCATTTAACACAGCCAGTGGGTTTTAGCAGCTGTGTGATGGCAGCAATGTGACTCTGGTTAGTTTGTAATGTGACATCATCAAAGAGTCAGAAATCCTCTTCTTCCCATCAGTTGGCCAGGGTTTGCTCGATTTGGCACGTTATTCGAAGATCTCAGAACTATTATATGTGATTGCAGCTAATGAGTAGTTTTACTATCAGTACAGTTGTATTATTTTATTAAAATTAAAAAGCAATAGGAATTAGTGTTTGTTAAATGAAATTATATAATATGAAATGTTTAATAGTAAAACCAGATAAAATAATGAAATAATGAAGGATGCAATATAAAATTGCTGTGCTGGTGACATAAAACCACTGCAGTATAAAAACAAACGTACTGTTTTAATGATGTGAAGCAAAACAGAAAATTCTGAATCAAGATTTTTTTTTAATTTTAAACATTGTAAAACATGTATTGTGGAAATGGGGGTGAACCAATTTTTGCAGTATTTGTCATGCAGATTATTATCTACCTGTTGGCAAAAGGGGTGAAATTTTGCAATTTTACTGAATTTGCGCAGCATGATGAAGAGCTGAAAGACTCTTCTTAAAGATGTTTTTTTTCCTGGCACAAATGAAAGCACGGCAAGAGCAGAACAAACATAAAACCTGGAGTGATTATTAAATAGCCAAACCAAAGGCTGAAAATCCATATACTTTAATTAATTATTAAATATTTGAGGAAACTGCTTACTTTAAAAAAAAAAAAATCTGTGAGCTGCTATTATTTTCTCAGCATTAGTAAAATAGGGATTTCATGTAGTTTACATAACCGAGGTTTTACATCAGTCAGGCAAAAAAAAAAAGTAATATATGATTTGTTTGTGTACTTTGCCCTGTGAGACCCAACCCATCAAAAAATAGCCAGAAAATTCAGATTTTGGGGAACTTAGATTTTGTTAACCCTTATAACAAAATCCACAAAATTTTTGCTATATCATGTTGTGTATGATATATTTTTGTTATATATTTATTTTATATTTTTTGTATCGCTTTTGATACATTGGCTGTTTTAGCAACTTTTTGTTAACAACAATGTTAATTTTAGACAAAAAAAAAAAGTTTTGTCCATAACATTTTGGAATTATGGCAAGTATTTATCACGCTGATGAGATAGAGGTCTCAGAAATTCATGTATCAAATATGATACAAAGGGGATTATAGGGTTAAGCGCTTTGCCCAAATAGTAATGAAAGGAAAAATCAAAAGTTCATTTGTTCATCATCTAAAGGTTTTCCTGTTTGTGGTTTAATTTGTAAGGGTACGCTTTCTTTTACTTTGATTTTTGCAATAAATTTTGTTTATTATTATAAATCCTGAAAAACTAAACTTGTGCTTAATTAACAGATTTCTTGACTTCTCTTGAATTTTTCTCTCGTATTAAAACAGTTTTTTTTTTTTGCAACATTCTAAAAAAGGCTTTCTTGTAAATGTGCCATTGTGTCCAACATTTTGTGAATAGTCTCTGTTTCTGTAATCTTTGTATCCGAAGTGTGTGTGACGTGACAATGGTGCACATGTTTGCGTAGAAAGAAAAAATGAGTAATTGTGGATGATAGGAGGGTCTGTCTTCATGCTGCAGGGACGCCCTCCCCACGCTCCACCAACCTGCCAATCATCTCTCTGACCTCGCACCTTTCTAACTGATAGTGATGTAGATGTGTCCGTCTGCTGCTCGTGGATAAATGATCACTAATCAGCCAAAGAAGATGAAGGACAATTTTGTAAGTAGAACTGTTACCATACACGCTCACCTTTTGGTTTTATATGTCAAAACATGATTTTCTGCTGGCAGGAAGGCTGTTTTTTCCTGTTGTGGTTAAGCTGCTGAAGCCGAGGCAAACATTTGTCATAGTGATACACACAAAAACAAAACTTCAGGCGGAGCTGTTTTGTAGTTGTTTATGTTTACTTCCTACCTTTTTTATATTCAATAGATCATTTAGAGTCTCAAAAGCAAAAAGAAACACAACACAAACATACGTCTAGCCCTTGAACACAGAGTTTTTGGACTCAAAAACCGAAAACCTTGCTTTAAATCAGACCATTCAGAAAGGCTTACGAACTGCCTTGACGTTCTCAAACAAGAAAACCACACGGTTCAAAACTAATAAATTCTTTACAATGTTCATATTTCCATTTATAACAAACTATTGCAAAGGAAATGCAGCTTCCTTCTCTGACTTCCTTTGCAGGTGGTAGAGTAGCAGCTGTAGAAGATTTAATATTTAGTGATAATTAATCCAACTTTTTCTCCTGTGCTGGAGTCGGTCTTTCAACGATCGTTATGATCACTCCGGTTATAAAATAAGTCAAAGAAACCTCTACTTTAACCTTGTTCTCGCAAATTTGATTTATGTCCAATTTCCCTCTCAATACATGCTTGTTAGAAGGGAAACGGTAACTCTGAAGTGACATGTTGCAGCTCTCACGTGCTTTGCGTATGAACATAAAGACGGAACAATTATGCCAGTTTTTCTTCACAATCTTCAAGCAAATGCAAAGGTGTTCTTTGAGTGTCATTGGTTAGTGTAAATGGTGGCATTAAAGCTGCTATAGTAATAGTACAGACTGTCAGAGGGCTCAGCCCAGACCACGTGGAGCTCTGGCATCTGTTTCACACCCTGAGAATACTTTTACTTTTGGCAGCAGTGACATGCTTCCCTGGCCTGGACCTCCTGCTGTAAATCATTTGACGATGAAAATCTAGCTAAAATAAGTGTACTCTGTATCCTTAGTACTGCTTCCTTATGTTTCTATAGCGCAACATACCTAACCCCAAACTACGTCCTATATCGAAATACCGCCAAATTGGGTGGTAGTTCACAGCCATCACTCTGTATGACTGGGTGAATGAGGCAATGCTGGATAAATCTTTTTTTTTTTTTACAAATTCCAGCCACTGAGGCATTATTACCTGCAAGATATGATGCAGTAGTTAGTGCTGTCCTTTGCAGAAAAACACAAGCCACGCCAGGTTTGAACCTTGTTCAACCTCCAGCTTGGGTTGCAGTTCAAAGATATGCATGTCATTCAGTAATTCTAAACTGACCATGGATGTGAGGTACGCAAAGTACTAGTAAAAACTGAGTGGCTCAAAAGAATAGAAAAGTGCTATACCCTAACCCTCTACTAATGTCATTCTGTACTCTAATGGCTGAAGTCTTAGCATTCAGAAAAGAGAAAGTAAAGATAACTGACAGACATGAAAAACATATTTTCTTAGGATTTTTTCTTTTCTTTTGTTGTGTGTGTGTGTGACTTTATTTCAGACAGCTTAAGTTATCGTTAGTGATTTTTAAAAGGTGGCTGTATATTGTGGTTTTGTTAGTGTGTTTTCCCCACGGTAGCCTGATATATACCAATTGGAAGGTCGGTGGATCGATCATATTCTTGGGTCAGATACTGAACCCCGAGTCTCTTGCGAGATCCATCCATAAGAGTTTGAGTTTCTATGTGAATATTAGAAAGCACTTAGGCATGGATAAACGCACTTTATTTAACTAGCTGAATGAGACGTGCACTATAAAGCAATTCTCAACTGTAAAAGTACCATATATACTTTTGAACCTTACGCTACTCTGTAACAAACAGTGCCGAGGTCACATCTGGATCTAACACAATTAGATTAGCTTACCCCTCTACAATGCACTTCTGACTCAGCAGATGTTTCACAGCAGGCATTTTGACTTGTCACAGCAGTTCATGGCGCAGTTGTGCATTTACTACTTCGCTACATTAAAACTAAAGGCGCTCCTTTCAGCTGGATTTGTTCCAAAGTCCTAAATGTGTGCCACCATGTTCCCTGTAGGTCCAAATGTCTAGCATGCAAAAAGGAGGAAGACTAATACAAACTGAACTGCACAATCTTTGCAAAGGTCAAGTGTCATAAAATGAGCTACAGCTGAAACAGCTTCAAGGATACATCAGTGCTATTTCACAGGGTTTTAACCTAATGTAAAATTGGGATGGTGCTTTTTTCCTCAACTGCAGCAACACGGTTCCAACCCTAACTCTAAACCTGACCGTGTTACCCCAACCAGAGACCCTTCCAACACTATTTGGAAAATCCATGCACTAAATCTAAAATGCAGTTCATCCTTAATACGGGAAAGCATGTCATAACAATTGATATTTTAGCTGCCATAGCCAGTTCTAATCCAGATACAAAGTTTTGTCATGCATGTGTTTTAGAAAGCAGGACTAATCCCAGCATGTAATTCACACATGACCCATGTCTGGGCTTTAAGTGCCACAACTTGCTGCCTGGGTTTGTGTGAGGCCCCTCTGAAGTATCTGCACTCAACTGTACAGCCCTGTCTGCTTCCAGTGATGCACCTCCCCATCCCCAGCCTGGCACTACGAGTGAAAGAGGCTATTGTTCCTAACACTCTGAGGCATGTAGCATGCACTTATGACACCAAGTGGGAGAAATTGTTCCCATTATACCCCTGGAATGTCTTTGAATCAATCAAGTTTGTATGAATACATGCTGCTCTTTAGCAGTTACAAAGAAATGGTGCCTATTTAAATGGTGAAATTAACAAAAGGCAACTTTTTCTGAGCAAAAACTATTATAAAGAAAACAGTAGTGCAACTTTTGAATCAAAAGCAAAACGCTGTTTAATCTCCCTCTTCATGGACCATTTTTCATCCATACCCTGACCTGGAGCAGAGACCACATTCAGATATTCTGAATTAAGATGACTGGTAACATTGTACAAGAAAACAATTGATATTTGGGCATTCTTTCTCCTGAATTCCCTCCTTTTCTTACTAAGCTTTAGTGATGTGTATCAAAGCACAGCTGGGAAAATTTGCTGCTCCGCTCATGGATATTTCTGTGAAGATGTAATTGTTTCTTTTTTTTAGTAGTATGGCTGTGCAGTGGAATTCAAAACAGAAAGTAGAGTTCTCAGTTTTCTCAGGCAGATCATTTATTCTTCACATACCATAAGGCTCTGAATCCTCAAAACAGAGCATTCTTGGCTTTGACCTGCGTGAGAACGTTTGATTCTGCTAGTGGTGCAAAAAACAATAAGAACAGCAAAACCGTTTCAAAAAAATCTTAGGACACACACTACAGTTACTCAAAGGCTACGTTCACACTGCAGGCGAAAGCGGATCAAATCCAACTTTTTTGACCCGATCCAATATTTTCAAATCCGACCCAGGTCACTTTCGTGTGTGGTACTGAATCCGATACATATCTGACGCTTTAGAAAGCGACTGCTGTTTGAATGGTCATGTCGCATTAAATCTGTCTTTTACGTCACTGACACAAGACAGACCCCAATTATCAGCGCCGGAGAAGACATCGTGAACGCTTCCTGGCCACCCAGCGTAACTGTTGGGAAGACAACGTTGGAGAAACATGAACATTTTATTTGTACAGTATAATCTGCAGATTCTGACAGAAATCTGCAACTATCCTTTGAAGCACCGCTCCTCTCTAAAACAGCAATAAGGATCATTATTAGGCCATATGTAAATAACAAAATAATTTTATAACTTAAAGCAAAATTGGGAAACGTAAAGTCTGAAACAAGTCTTTATATTAAGGGCCGTCAGTCAAACAATACTGTTTGGTCTGGGTCTAAACAGAGCGCGTTGTGTGTGACATCTTCTTTTGCGCATGCGGGCCGCTTTGAGGGTTCACACTAGAGCGCGTTTGCTGTCACATTTTATTTGTAGTGTGAACAAGCAGACAAAAAAATCGGATTTGATCAAAAAATCGGAATTGAGCATTAAGACCTGCAGTGTGAACGTAGCCAAAGTGTAAACCAAGAGCACTATGCAGGGGTCATGAAATACAGCTCTATTTCCGTCAGCAGGCTATTTTTAACCCTGCTGTATCATGTATCCCTTCTTGCCATTTTGTTCCTTTGTTGAGTTGGGAGGGATAGCATGGCAGGCTAGGTAAGGTAGAACCTCTGTTAGTGTGTGTGTGAGGGAGAGATGTGATCTGTTGCTCGGGTTGAAAATGTTCTGTCACTAACTCATTAGCCCGATCTGCCTATGTTGGTACTTACTGCTTTCACTGCATCTGCATTTGTGGTCTTTGATAGGATCCAGATGTCTGTCTGGAACACAATACAGTCCTTGTACAAGCTTTACACACGGTCATACATATAGCAAATAGAAGAAATACTGAAGAGCAACCCATATAATGTGTCAGTTTAATTCATTTATAAATGCTTCAAAAGTTACCAACTCACTCATGTGTAATGCTGAGTGTATTATTGGTGGCAGTCTGGGCCTATTGTATTGGTAACTTTAAATTCAGCTCTGAATTTAAAAGAGAGCCAATGAAGAGAAGCTAATATGGGAGAAATATCATCTCTCATAGGGTTCACTGTCAGAGGCCCTAAGAAAATCATCCGTAACCTTCTCTAGTGCTGTTTCTGAATGGTGATAAATTCTGAATCCTGACTAAAACTCTTGAAATAAACCATTTGCAGATCATTTAGCTGTTTTATAACTACTCTTTCAAGAAGGAGGAGGAAGGAAGGTTAAAGATTGGCATATAATTAGCTAAGAAATCCAGTCAGAACTGAGATTATCTGCTTGTTTGTCCTCTAATTAGGCTTGTCAGATCTAATATAATGATGGTTGTTAATTGTAAACCCACTACAGAGCAAACAGGAACTCCTTGTTGTATCCAACTCTTAATACTCTATTTTTAAATGTTTTCTCTTGATAAAAACAGTCTACAGCACACTGGCAGCATTTGTGAATAGCTGTTCTGTAAATGGTGACATTGCATTGCTGTACAGGCAAAGCACTGAGACAAATAAAAACTGAAAAATGTTGTTAAGTAGTAGTAGTAAGTGATCAGGGCTTCTCCCTGAGTTAAAAGCCTGCAGGCTTGCCTGCTTTGGTTTCAGTTATGATCCTTCTATCTTCTCCTTTTTGCTCTGATTTTTCTGCTGTTAAGAATGTGGCAGGGGAATGTGCGTGGGATGGGGTAACAGAGGGGAGCTCAGGAATTCCCACTGACTTGGTTCATCTTGTATTAGCTATGCTTCTTGGGCTGTTGTGTTTGTTTTGTTTGTGAAATCCAGCGCTCTCGCCACCATGCAAACGTTCCTTGTTTTTTAAGCACCACGGACCTGGAGATGTTGCATGATGTGGCTTCTTGGTTAACAGTGCTGCACTACTGAGTTCATTCATCTCGAGGGCCCCTTTCTTTCTTTTATTTTTAGCCAAAATCCATCAGGCCTGACAAGTTGAGGGCAGCACTCCAGGTCTCTTCCACAAACTAAGTCTTCTCCTCCCCTCTTAGGAAAAATGCTCTGGACAGCCCTGCTCCAAGGTTGGGCTTTTGTTGAGTCATGTGAGATCGTGTACACAGAAACACACAAGAGGTGGGGCTGAACATGGAGGGGGGCTTTGGAGAGTTGAAGCCAGGGGCAGCAGGAGAAGCTAAAATCTGATCACAGGCCACCAGACAGCAGAATATGCTGGAGCTAGCTTTGTATAAGGTAATGTCTAGCGAGTGTGTTGGGGTGGGACAAGTGCACAGATTTATTTTAATACACAGCTGGCCCTGCCAGCGGGGGGAGGGGTGTTGAGTCTGCCAGCTTATCCCAGGACCACTGTCACACTTTGGACAAGACAGGACATTTTAGTAGGCAAACCCACCACTGGCAACAAAAACACAGTGAAAAGAGGCAAGTTTGAGGCAGAGTTTGACCTTTTAATCTGCATGATCAGACTGGATTGCTTTTACCATGTGCCGAATGTTCTTTGCACTTGTTCTTCTCATGCTGTCTTCGCACAGCTAGAATAGCCCCTGTATCAGATGTCATTGTGTTCACTGCACTACAGGAAGGTCTGGATTTGGTGCTAATGTCATTACTGATTGTGCGTATAGTTCAAATTGTTTATCATTTCCCTTTGTCAATTTTCCTGATCATTTTTTGCATGAAAAAAAGTATAAAGGGTTTATATAAAAGATAAACACATCCATGTCACCCATTTGTTTCTGGAACCTGCATAGTGAAACCATAGTGTTATGTTTTTGGAAACACCATGTTGATCTGTTGGAGCTAGAAGTTACCATATTTTGACAGGGTAGTGAGCTGGATTAAAAAACTGTACTGTTCCAATGTGCACATATACAGTGGGGGAAATAATCATTGATCCCCTTTTTTTGCTCACTTACACAGAAATAAGCACTCTTTAATTTTTATGTTAAAGAGGAGAGACAGAATATGAAAACAGAAATCCAGAAAAAAAGCACATTACATAAAAGGTATACATTAATTTGCATATCATGAAGTGAAATAATATTTGATCTCTACAACCCAGCTAGAATTCCATTCCCACAATTTAGCCATGGACGCACAGATTACAATCAATCAATCAAGCACAGCTCTCAAAGGACATCATGCACAATATTATAGACTGCAATCGGCTACAAGAAGCAAGAAGCTTGGTACGAATTATAACATGACTATCAATCATCCTCAGTTTAGAGGTTGAGCCGAGAGCCGAGATCTTCTGTTTTGCTGTGTTAATTTCTTTGTTCAGCAGGAGATCAAAAAAAATTATTTCCTTTTCTACAATTCGTGCAAAGGAACAGTCACCAAAACTGAAGCACCACGTTCTTGGGTGCTCTGTACCTCAGAGCATGTGATCTGAGTAACAGTGTTCTAGCAAAGCATTAGCAGCTAGTTCCTAAAGTTCTTTGGTTTTTGATCAGAAACCTACAACACAAATGGGATTCCCATTTCCTAACAGCCTCAGCTTTAAAAAAGGGGTATCGGGTATAAGAATTTAAAGCACCACTGTGTCTCAGAGCTTGCAGAGGTGCTACTGTTGCTCCGGTGTTTTAAACAAGTCAAAAGAACAGGCGTACCTATTATGCAGCAATATTGCATCTAAGGTAATTTTGAAGTTGAATTGTCACTGGATGCTTCTATCAGGTTGACTTAATGTGTGGTAGCTGGGACAGTACATTTATAGATTAACTTCCTTCCTGTGCACTATTACCTTAACAGGAAGAGGCCGTGGCTTTTTACTTAGTAGGTATTATCTGATGTGGATGGATTTAAAGTGTTTAGAGGACATTCGGTGGGTTAATAAAAATCTGCATTGCTCTCACTGGATATAAATCAGCACAGTCTGTCTTTGGAAGGATGTCAGAAACAAGGCTGCAATTCATTCCAGCCCACCTTGAGCAACAAAGGTCACTCAAGAGGAGAGTTAATGAGCAAACTCACAGTGCAACTTTAAGGAGTCCTGAGCAAGATTTTTATTTAAATTCGATTACTGTCGTATCCTTAAGTTGTCATATGGTGTTTTTTGTGTGTTTTTTTGTTGGGGTTTTTTTTTGCCTTTGAAAACCCGAGCAAGTTACAAGTGGAGCATTTAGAAACTTGGTGGGCTGTCAATAATTGTTGAATCATTAATATGACACCGAGGCATAAGCTGCAATTAATGATTAATTTCATAGCTGAATAATTAGTTGTTGTTTTTTAATAGCAAAACCTAACATTTAAGAAGGTGTAGTACATTTATACCTAATAAACTGCATAAACACTTATTTAGATTTGAATATTATAATGGTATGTGGTAGATGATTACATAGTTAGGTATGTACCCACTCATGTCTCTAGAATGGTTTAGTCCCAAAATTTATGGTACGTCACAGTAACAAGTGCAGCAGAGAACAGTAGAGAACTTTAAAAATTTACGAAAATACGAAAAAGGTTTTTCGTATTTTATAGTGCACCCCTGTGTCTGTGATGTCAACCCACACTGTCAATTCTGTTCATAGAAAATATAAACAAAGAAGGCATGACACTAACCCCAACATCAGCGCATGTTCATGCTGATAGGCCACCAGCTATGGAGCTTTTCTCTTCAGTGTGATTATTTCATTTGCTTTTTCCTCTTTCTGCTGTAGATTGCTCAGCTATGTGAACAAATATCTTTATCAAAGTTCACTGATGAAATTTGTTCATAATAAGTTTATATTGCGCTATAGGGAAGATAAGGCACTGCTTCAAATCAACATTGTAAAATTCCCAGTTATCTAAAATGGAAATTGACTCTTTGAAGGGAAATGGTTCTTCAGAGTTGGGGAAAGAATGTTGTTTTCTTCTAAACTATTGATGCATACAAATCCCAAATTCCAACTGTGTTGTCAAGACTATAGGCTGAGAGGATGGCTCTGGAAGCTTTAGCATGTGTTTGTGCTTTGACCATGGAAATAATGGGAACAACAGAGATGGAAAAAAAGCAGAATTTATTTTCTGTAAAGTAAAGTTTACTTACCTTCTGACACAGAATGGAAAACGAGCCCTCTGAAAAATATTCTGTAACGTGGTGAAAGTTGGGGTCATTGTTCTGTCAGTTCATTTCTGTACTGCAGGCCTGGCTCTGAGGACCTATCACCATGGAAACCATTATGTGGGGCAACTGGCAGCAGAGCACTTTACAGATCTCCTTGGAATATATTACTAGATGCAAAGGCCCAACTCTTCTCACCTTCAGCCTCTTGTTATTGTCTCTGAGCTAGTTTACTTCAGGCAGTTTTCTCAGGATTTCAGCCCTTGAACTCAAGAATATTCAACCTTTAGACCTTCTCCACACAGAGATACCAAAACAATAACTAAGATGCTCAGGCTGGAAATCTCAGATAAACAGACGTGATAATGGTAAGGTTCCAGTGCCCCTGAATTTTCTATTTTAATATAGGAAAAACTTAATTACAATGAGTCATTTTGTTGACTCGTTCAAACCTTACCAGCTTCAATTTCAGCTGTGTTCAGACAAACCATTTGCACCATGGAGCTACAGTTTAGATACAGTCTTCATGGACATGAATGTCATGGTAATCCTGGGCTTTTTGTTTTGTGATTTCTTTTAACTGGGGGGTTTTTCAGGGCGGAATAACCATACAACGCGTATTACTTTAAACAGCAAGAATTGGGTGCACAAGTTTGAATTTATTTTGGATTTTCTCAAATCCAACCAGGGTCAAAGCCCCCAAATGATCCTGACATTCATGCCCATGATGAGTGTATGTAAACAACCCGAACCATATACTGTTCTTTTAGTTATGTGGCAGAAAAACAAACAAATGAGTTCACATGGAACAGTTATGCTGAGACTCATTCATTAGGAAACTGAGGCTCATTCACAATGCAGTATCTCCTTCTTTTTCTTCAAACGCATTCCCATTTAGTGTTTTAATGGTAGCATAGGTTTCTCCAAATGGTTTAGCATAATTGTATTCTGTCATTTGGGATCACTGACCATGATACTGCTTTTTCTGTTTATAGTTTTTTGTTGTTGTTTTTTTAAAGGAGTGCAGATTTGTGTCTTACTTGAATGGGAAAACAACTTTAACTCATCTGGATGAGATGATGAGTAAAAGCTGAGGCAGATGCTTCCATAGTCAGAATCTGAATTGCTTCGGGGGCATATTAATCTGTACACTTGTAGTCAGAGGTTTATGTACACCCTGACATGTATTTATTGGTTTTACATTTCTTTGAACTGTTCTCTCCCCAGGATGGAATGATTATAGAGCGTACATCTTTAATGGCAGCAAGAATCGGGAGGACAGATTTGAATTGATATTTTTCATTTTATATTTTTTTAACAGTTCAAAGAAATCATTAAAAGCCTCAAATCACCATAACATTCATGTCCATGATGAGTGTACGTAAACTTCTAATCACAACTGACAGCCACGTCTACCTACCAGAGCTGTGGTACACAATCAAATACAAGCTCAAAAGCCAGTCAGCAGCAGCACTACAAAAGCTTTCTGAGAGAACAACCTCGTATGACTGGGCCTGTTAAAATGCTTCTGTTAGGGGACAAGAGTTGTGTACCTTCGCTTCTTCATCTGTAAACACACAAAAAGTGAATGAGCTACGCAGCAGCTGCCCCACCCCCTTTGCCTGCTGGCAGCAGGGTCTGGAAATGTTGACATACAGAGCAGCCCCAGAAACCCCAGGAATCCCCCCGAGAAGACGCTGGGAAGGAGGGTGAGGTGGAGCCTTGGAATGCAGTTGGAAGAGTCAGTCACTTATTTACTAGCTGAACTCGGTGAACCCTGCCTGAGTCAGCCACTTCCACCCTGGCCAGTCTGTCCCACCTCTCCCTCCTACTTTCTTCTCTGTTTTGTTTGTTAACCTAATGCTCCTGATTTTCCCACCCCCCAACAACAACACGCCCCTTAATGACAAATGCTTTTGGCTCCTCACTGGGAGTCCTATTTGGAGGTGCTTCAAGCAGCCTAATCATGCCCTCACCTGACCCCTGTCACCCTGTTGCTCTCCCTCAGGCTGCAGAGGTTCAGGTCACAATCCCATGATGAGTAATAAAACTAATGTCAGCAGGAGTGTGAGTCAAGCAGTAGTGCGTGGACTACAGCCAGGGTACAGGAAGTACCACTCGCACTTGAGCTCCATGAAAAATATTATTTAGCTTTCAGGGAATCTGACCTCACCCCTTCCTCCAAGTGTTTTCAAACAGGTTCATGTGCACAATAGACTTTTTGGCTAAAAGTCCATATATGTATATATGAATATGTTTTTTTTTAATAAAATGAAGTAATCCTTGTCTTTAGACACAGAGAAGCATCACATCATAGGAGGAGATGTTATGATTTATTGTTGACCACTGATCTAGTGAGAGAACAATAATTAACAGTATTAAAGACAGGATCTTCTTGTAAAATGTAAATTTCTGCAGGAATTCCTGTTTATTATTCCTACTGACAGATAAAATCCCCTTTTAAGTAAGTTTATCTATATAGCGCTTTTCACTTTTCGGTGCTTTTCAGACATACAGTCACAAATTGCTGAACAAAAAAGCATGTTTAAAAACAGAATAAAAAAACATAACTATAACACACAGAGAGAGAGAGATACACAGGCCCACACAACTTTAGTAATTCATTAAATAAAAAAAATAAAAAAACAAGTACGATAGTGGGCACAAAACAAATCTCTCTTTTTAACTGTTTACATAAGATGTAAAAGGCACAGTAAAGATGGTCTATAAAGATAATCAAAGTTAACAGCAATGTAAAGTGAATTTTGCTGGTGTGAAACTTGGGGGCACTCAAACATTAGGAGTTATATTGGAACAAAGGAAAAATGCTGATTGAATACATAATGCATATGCAATAAATGAGGGACCCATACTATCTCAGAGACTCGTAACTGACCAGCAAATCTTCCACCTGCTGTATAAAACAAATGTTTAGGATTTTTTGAAGTTAGTATTAAAACAGTAAGTGGCTTTGGAAGTTCTCCCACAAATGTTGTCCACTTGAGAAGATTATGTTGATTTGGACGTCTCAACTTGAAAATATAATATATTAGCTGAGTGTCTGGTCATGGGAAAAAGTGACATTACTAGCCTTTATATTAATGCTAACATTGTTGTTCTAACATGAAAACAGAAATATTTCTGGGAGTTATGTCAGGAGGTTAATTTCTGAAGCAATCCATGCTAGGAACTCTGCTGTGTCATTTTTCACAACATCATCCATAGTGTGCTTTTTCTGTCTGTCTGGAAGTAGAAGAGTACGAGGAATTCTGAAAAACAAAAAGTGTTCAGATTTGATAGACAGATAGATCGGTAGATTGGCCTCTTGCCTCACCGGGCCCAGGTGTGTCTGAGCCCAGATGTTTACCACCCCAGAGAAATGGGCTTTAAGCTTGTCCAGCTGTTATCAGTCAGAAAAAGCTTGTGGAGCTGAGCTGATGGGAAAGATATGCACACATGGAATACACTATCCACACAAATGCTATCAAAGTTTACCCATAGGACCTTCTCCCTAATTCTCAGATAAATGTCATGAGCTCAGGGAATATCTAGATTTCAATCAAGGTGTTTGCTGAGACTTTAGCAGAGCAGTTGATTTTGCGTTATATCAAATTTAGCAAGCTAGTTCATTATCTAACACTAGCTTGGATTACAAAGTATGCTGAATATTGTACGGCAGAAAAACTTTTTACTTCTATAACTTATTCCAAGATGTGATGTTGTATTACTGTACACCAGGTTTTTCTTCTGCTTATGATATCGTGCTGATTTTTGTGGCTACTCAGTACTACGTGTTTCCCCTAAATCATTATTAAACGCTGTGATTTTACACTGTGGCACAGAGGAGCTAGAAAAGACGCTACCTAAAATGATCAGTCCAAATTATCCTGCAAGCAAGTGAGCCTTTTGTTTCTCTTACTTTTTTGTTTTGACTTTCCACATCCCAGCAGAAAGTAGGTCACAGACGGTCCGAGGTGAAGTATGAGGCAGCAGTTTGCAGGCCGGCGCCTGTCGAGGCAGATCAGGAAGCTTGTTGCAGAGGAGACGTTAAACACACGAGTTCCTGTTTGACATCTGTTTCCATCAAACCTTGTAGACCAGTATTTAAACCCCAACCCCTCTTTCAGAGGCCTCTTTTACCTAGCCCCTTCTCCCAAGTAGGTTTGTCAGTTGAACTGCTCTGTGAACCCTTTCCTACCCTCCCTTCCTCTAAAACCAAAAAGGATTGTGATGACGTGTCTGATGTTGATTCTGTGCCCAGAAAAACGAATTCTTGAGCGATAAAATCATGAAAGACTGGTTCTTACGCAGGCACCCCTACTAGACTGCAGACCTTCAGGGATGTAAATAGTGAGCCAGGTGTATATGGTATTTGAGGAGACGAGACAACACATTCTGACGTTTCAAAATTAAAATTGCTCAAAAAGTGCAGTTTAAATGGAAACTTGATCTGGAAGAGAAAACTGCTTGAGGAATTCTCCAAACAAGCCAACGTCACAGTAGCAAAGTTTGGGGCTGGAGCTCAGAGGTGGCTCCTGTTAGTTCTTACATCATGAAGAAACTCATTGTGAATTCTCATTGAAGGTCCATGATGAGTGTATTCAAACCTCCAGTCCTTTTCCATGTGTTCCTGCTGCAACACACCTGAATACAATTAGTAGGTCATTAGCAAGACTCAGTAGAACGTGGCTGCATGCTAGGGACGATCTGATATCCTCGTGTCGGTGTTTTTCCCTCGTCATCATAAATAATGTTGTTCCAGGTTCAACATTGCAAGTGACCAATCACCTTCTCCTGACGTCATCCGCGACCTCGAAAAAAACAAACGCCTACTTAACTTGCGAGAAGAGAAACCGCCTCTGTAAGGACAATATGTATAATGCTTACCGTTTATTAAAGGAAAGTATCCTGAAATGCAAAGAATTTAAGTTCCTGGATTGGCAGACAGAAGTGGTTTCTCTTCTCACAAGTGAAGTTGATTTTTTTAAGGGGGTATTTTTCAAAGGCAAAAAAGGGGGACGTCACAACAATGTGATTGGTCACTTGCAATGTTGAACCTGGAACAACATTTATTATGTTGATGTGGGAACAACACCGACACGAGGATATCAGATCATCCGCATGCTGAGGTGGCAATTCAGCCATTTGATTCATGATACAGCAGCACATTTATAAAGTGAATGAACAAGTACTTTTCCAAACACTTGCATTTCTTTAAATTGACTCGAGTAGGGTTAGGGTTGCCACCTCAGCATGCAGTCAGGTGTGTTGCACATGTTGTAAAAGTTTCAGGATGCTGGCCCTCGAGGACTGCAGTTCGACACCACCGCCCTAGATTGTCTTTGAGTGAGTGACAGAGTCCAGGCAGAGAGCCAGCTGAGTGGAGGAGCTGGGGAATAGTTACCCCATGTCACAGGTTCTAGAATCTAAGCTCCACAATCCAATGAACATGGCTCTTGATTTGACTTTATGTTACACTACAAAACATCTCTCATAAAATAACATTCCCTCTATTAAAACATGACATTTTGTTCTCCACTTTCTGGTTAAAATAAAATCCAGAAATTGCCACTAGAAGGACAATTTGCAGAAAACCTTGTTGTCTATCAATACATCCTTTCACCAAATACCATAGAGTTAGATGAAAGCATCATTCTGCCCACATCCCTCCTCAGCACAGACAGATATCCTGCAGTCAGGCATGTGATACAGACTGATTTTTTTTAAATAGGTTAAACCCCTGTACATTTTCCTGTGTGGAAACAATGATTGGTAGTAGGCACAGCCTACATTTCCACTGATTTTTTTTAGGGGTTGAAGTGGGTGAATCACATTTTCCACTTACTGTAAATCTTCTGGCAACTCACTGTTCTCTGTGAGTAATTTGCAAGCCGTTAGAATGTTTTGCACAAACTTATATTTCTCAAGTCAACATCAAATCTGACAGAAGCAGTAACATGTCAATATTGTTATCAAGGGGTTTACTCTAAAATCCATGATGCAGACTGAGAGCAACTGCTTTCTGAGCTGCAAGTTGTGTCTCCTTAATGATTGCTTTGCAGCAAAACCAATTCAGCTAAGAGGGATGAAAAGCTTTTACTTACTCTTTGTGATTGCACACTTTAGAATCTCAGCTCTATCAGTGTGGTGCTGATCAATGTGGGGTGTGAGAAGGGAGGCTGGGTTACAGCATTTATTTGTTTTTTGCAGATTATGTGGGAGTCAGTGGGATGTCAATGGAAAAAAAGAAGAGAAAGAACTGTGTGTTTTGTTGCTTCCCAGCACTCCAGGCTGAGATCAGACTAATCAATAGCAGGGATAATGTTGAGATGAGTAGTATGACATCAATACTTGGTTCAGAGACCTATTGTGCTCCTCTGCAGCCCAGCCTGTGCTGAGTAAACAGTAGCTCCCTGGGGAGAAAGAAACTCATTGATAGGTCCCTTCAGCTGCATTGCCAGTGTGCATTGTTGAGCATCCCATACGAGTAATTTACTTCTTTCCCCTGAAACTCTATCATAAGGTTCAGGCTTTGGATTTTTGGTAAAATATCTAGAGGAAGATTTGACGGATTGTGGTTATTGGTGATGGATGGGATTAGATGAAGGGTGGAGCCGATACCCTGTTAACCCTTTGACATCTAAGTTTTCATCAGCCATGTCCCCAACATAGATACTGTAGATAAATTCACTCACTTTGAACCAATACTCTGAGTATCAGTGCTCAATTTGTTGATCCCTGTGTCTGTGAAAGACCTCTGTTTGACACTGTTTTGCAAATTATCTGCATTATAATAATTTAGGATTTGTCTCTTCTGCTAAGGGGCCAGTGTTTTGGCAGCAAACAGAATAGTTTGATCAAAGTTCTTACATCTTTGGAAACAAAACATAATTAATTGGTGCTAGAATAATAATAGCAAAATATGCCAGTCAGCAAATGAGACACCAACTATGAAAAAAATTCCTCTAGGTGTACCTTGTTAAAATGCAAAGCCAAGGGTCCCATTCAAGCAAATACATGTAACAACTTGAGACTTCAAGCTTTATATTATTGTTAGTATTTTAACACTGCCAATAACAAACATGTTAGCATGTTAACGTTAGCATTTCACTCAATTACAGTCACAAGTTGCTAGCATTGCTTCTCATTCTTATAACTTTTTAATGTTTTATATTCTTTAACATTGTTGTTATCATTACTCAAGAAGTAGCGTATTAAATAATACTCATTGCTTTCTTAAAAGTAATGCATTACTTAATTACTCACCAGAGACAGTTCCTTGGCAGTTCATTACGCATTACATTACATTACGTTCTCCTTGCAGTATAAGATGAGCTGAAGCGCATTGTCACATAATTATCAGGTAAAAATATAAACCTGAGGCTACAGTCCCACACGCCAACACAAATCCCTATCCTAATGAGGGCTCACATACGAGCTTTGTTTTTGTTTTTATGCATGAACACAAAACTGACAACAATAAGAAAAGATTAAACATCAAGGCAGTTGCCATAGTGATCCTACCGGTAGAAACAGAGGCTACAAGCCTGACTTCTCATCGCTGCTTTTGTTACCTGTTGAAGATCAGGCCCTGGCTGCTGGGCCAGGGGTTGGCATGAACTCAGCTTTAAAATCACTCTGGGTTCTTGGCTAGCTTTCTGTTAACATGCTGTCTATGCAGATGATTGCAAAGAGCCTAAATTCTGGTAGCAGTATAATCTGGTTGTTTCTGTCATCGATGCAGTTTCCAGTTTACCGTTGTGCTCTTGTCCATTTGTGCAAAAAAGTCATGTCCTTATCTCCACTCCTGTACCACACCACCATTTTCGTCCTCTTGTACATGAACTGAAAGCGAGTGCCAAGCTTAGCTATAGACAACTTTTACCTTTGTGACGTAAGTAAGGACATAATTGTAACCATAATGTAATTACCAATCACATTACTGATACTTAAAAGTGTAATGTCACTACAGTTATGCGCTTTGTGTTGCCCCCAACAATGCTCTTTAACAAAATTAACAAAACAAACAAAACACATTTTAAACTCGTTTATAAAGCAAAGTTTCTACCACATTTAGAGAATATACAAATCTATATCTGGTAAAGCTAATCTTTAAGTATAGAGACGAACAACAGCTCCTATGCTCTGAATTTTGCACTGCAATTCAGTTAAAATAGCAAAGGTGTAAGTGATTTTGAAATCTAATCAAACACAAAAGGAATTCTCAAGTGACGTGTCAGTAGGACAGACAGACATGAGTCAAAGCCTGCTTCCATCCCCCCTCAAAGCATGCCTCGCCCTCTCAGCGGAGTGAGGATACCGAATGTACTCGGTGGAGCTTTGAAGTGGGGCTGCTCTGCTAAGCCTCTCAATTCAGCACTTAGCACTTAACAATGCACATTTCTTTCATCTGCAAAGCCAATTAATTTATGGCATAGAGTAGAATTTCAAAGAGCGGTTGCGCACAGGGCCATATATATTTTGCAGATTTTTCACAAGAGAGTGATTTAGGATTAGCATCAGACAATGCATCTTCTTTGTATCTGCAGATTTGCTCAATTAAACTATAGATGGTTGTAAACTCTCCATTTTTCTATCCCACTGTACAACATGTCTAATTTGTATTTGTCTTTTGTTGCATTATGCAACATTCATTAGTGAAGAATGAAAATGACCAGTCAACAGATTGCAAGTTTTTGTCTCGTCACTGGAGTTATTTATTGTATCTAGAGACAAACAGTCCCTAACAATCATTCATGCAGTTCTGAGATGTACTATTAAGATTGTGGAACATTTTCTGACTCATTCCTGGCTTCCTCCTTCATATTGTGACTCAGAGGCACAGGGTGAAAAAAACATTTCAGACACTAGAGCATTCTTTGTGCGTGTGTGTGTGTGTCCGTGTGTTTGTGCGTGTGTGTGTGTGTGTGTGTTCCGCTATTTGTGTGCACTCTTTTCAGCATTCTGATCCTCGGAATTTCACAAGACATGTAATAGAGGATATAAAATCTGGTTAGTTTACAGAATAATCTAACTGGCTGAGGAATGCAGAGTTTCAGCAACTTCATTCTCCCCAAGATATATTTCTGAATGTACCTAATCCCCTTGCTGTAAGAACAACCATAGAGCTCACTTTATATTTAAATACCTCAAATGCATTTAAATCTATGTATGACTGAGGGAACATACATAGAAAACGGGTGTAAAGCCATTCACATGGCTGGAAATCACCTCAGGTACATTTATAAAGTCATTTATACAATATTAAATATTTGATATAGTCTCCAAATACAGTAAATTGGCTTCATGAGTTAATATGTCAATTTATGTACTGTAGTATTGATACTGTAAATACCACGATTTGGACATATCCAAATAAATATTTGTTAGTGCTAATGTGTTTAACACCTAATTAGGCGTTAAACATTAGCACCTAGTGTTAATTTACTATCATAAACACCCAGTTAGGCGTTTATGATAGTAAATTGTTCAATGCCATGTAAAATGAAAAGAAACAAAAAGTGATTTGCAACATTATGATAAAAATCAGCTGTATCATATTTGTTTTTGTTATGACCTTCTCTTTTGAACTGCATGTGTGTTCCTTATTTGCGATAAACCAATTTTATTTTAGGAAATGTACTTTATTTCCCAAAGTTGTTGAACCCAGCTGATTTGCATTGGAAATGGACAAAAATTTGACTACACTTGTGTAAGTACAGTACAAGAATGACCTGGAAGGCTTTTTTTTCCAGTGACTAAGTTTAATTGATTTGTTAATTTTATCTCTTTCATGCAAACCTAGAGATTTGATTGCACTGGCTGCTCCTGCAGTGCAGTAGGGATGTCTTGCATGGGTGTAGAAATGTCTTCAAACTGCACTGTGCTATTTGTGTGGGAATGGGGAAGTGAAATAAAGTCCAAACGAACTAATCTTCCACTGCCACAGCTTCCACCTCCTTCAGAGCAGTGTGAATGTGTTTCTCTGTGTGTTAGAATGGTAGGCGATTTTTGTCATATGGCAACCCTGGTGCTTTGTGAGTTTTATGAGACAACTTTAAGGCCCTCCCCTGCCTCCCAGCCCTACCTAAAGTGTTTGTTGTGACTTGACACAAAGGACGTGAAAGACTTCAGAATAATCTGATGTAAAATGTATTAAAGTTATAGAGTGAGGGAAGGGGAGTTTGCTCAAGGAAACAGAAACAGAAATGGACATTTTGTAATTTTTATGATAGTTTTATTTTAAAATACAAAGACAAAATATTGACCAAAAGTACAAGGGAAAAAATATTGCGTAAAAGTTATAAATTGATTCACACGTCATTGACTGAAATAAGTATTTGATCCCCTGCAACCCACATGGGCTCTGTACCCATGTGGGTTGCAGATTACAATCAATCATTGAACCAACCTATGGGCTCAAAATGTGGTCATAAATAATTTGTATGTGTAAAAAAGATTTGTGTGTGCGTAAAAAAGATTTGTGTGTGCGTAAAAAAGATTTGTATGTGTAAAAAAGATTTGTGTGTGCGTAAAAAAGATTTGTATGTGTAAAAAGAATTTGTGTGTGCGTAAAAAAGATTTGTATGTGTAAAAAAGATTTGTGTGTGCGTAAAAAAGATTTGTATGTGTAAAAAAGATTTGTGTGTGGACTTAGGAAAAAAAACCCTGCAAGTTACAAGTACGGATTTTTGACCCTATTTTTCTTCCCTTCATCTGATTGGTCAATGTCATGTCAATCACAAATGTAACAATCCAATCAGAGAACAGATGGGTTTGGCTGTCGAGGGGCGCTTTTTTGAACTGCAGGTCTTTGAAGGGAATAAGTGCCCTTTTACATGCCAACCCAGCGTTTTCCTTCATCACCACGAAGGAAAACAGTCTGTGGTCGTCCTAGTTTGGTGATTTTTATGTCACAGGTCTACGTGTTTAATACAGG